>NC_056728.1:1369771592-1369821632 GCF_019279795.1 Protopterus annectens | reverse complement strand
ACTGTGGGATAGCATGAGCATATGTATTACTACACTTTTTCTGCCATGCAAGTGGTGCATACTTTCAGGACTTCATAGTTACCATTGCATGTGTTGTAACACCTTTCTGCCTACTGTTTGTAGATTTCACATGGAGTCTGTGGGGCATTCCTGTAACTCAGTCACTGTTGCTATGTCAAACCTCTCATGTGTACAAATATTTGCAGGTTGTCCACATTTCTGCCTCATATTTTGGTCAATATCTCATGCACAGCTTTTTCTGGCAAATCACTCTGGGCTCAAGTCAGAATATAGTGACAAACATTTACGTTTCAGACTTCATACCCTTCCAAACATCCTACAAAATGCAGAACCCGTTACTCTCTAAAATGTCTAAGTTTGTTGTAACATTATTTGTAACGTGTCCCTGGTTTTGGCCCTTTGCTCCACATATTTTATTACTTGGTCCGGATGTGTTCCTGTAAGAGGTTGTGGGGTATGGGCAGTGATTATCCTGCTGTGAGTATGTGTGTGGCTTGCAAGGTGCTACAGTGACATTATTACCTACTAGCTACCAACTAGCATGTCTGTTTCTGTTCACACACTACTATCATAGATATCCACTAGATTTGACAGTAAATATACATGACATGCTTTGTGTACTACACATCCTATATTTCCTTTACATTCATTCCTACTATTACATGATATATTTATTTTAGCACAATGTTCTTGTATAACAGTCATGGCTTAGTGGTAAGTCATGCAGACTACTGTTTCCAAGGTCCTGGGTTCGGGACTGACAGTGGGATTTTATTTTGCTTTTGAGCAGACTACAGGACCTGTCAATCAGAGTGACTAAGGCACTTTTAAGCAGTTGTAACCGGGTTAGCGCTGGTTTGCGTGGAGCTCACGCATGCGCACTGGCATTCAGCCCCACGCGCACACCCGCTTACAACCGCTTAAACGTGCTTACTCTTGCGCACACCCACGCTATTTTCTTTGAAAGAAATGAAAATGGGGAGACAGGAAAGTGGTGACAAAGGGGTCACAAAGAGGATAAGACAGTAGGGAAACAAGCTCGGGTTTTGCAGGAGGGATGTAGGTAACGCCCATAGCTGCTCATTTCTTCATCAGCAACAGCTGTGCATATGTATGTAATTTGGTATGACATTTGAAACCTTCCACCCCTGAGAGACGTGTCAGGACAACAATAATACTTGTTGTACAGCCAATTGTAATTGATAGTTTCCATGTCCACTAGACATATGTGCGGAATGGGCAGCTATGTATGGGGCGTAATTTTTTTGTGGGTACAGAGTGCCCTTTTTTTTTTTTTCAGGTGAGAGTGGTATGTCAGGTGAAGGAAGTCAGTATAGCTGGGGAGTTAGGTTGGGTAGGTCAACAGACAAGAAAAACAAGACGCATACAGGGGCGGTGTATGACACATGTGGGGGGGGTTACACAATTGATGGGGATGGAGGTTTGGATATCCAGAACCCATGAGCCCACAGATGGCAACAGTGGAACTGATATCCCCACCTATGGGCAGTTGCCACTTTTCTTTCACTGCCCAGGACAGGGCTGTGCTGGGAGCTGTGTAGGCTGGGCAACAGGCATGCCCGTAGGTTGTGGCACCTGTGCCTCAAGCTGGCGTAGGGGCCCATCAACAGAGTCCTGGATCTCCCTACGCACCACAGTCCGGACACTACAGAGGGTGAGTGGTGGTTCTCCTCTGGCCATGCTTGCAGAGGGGGGGGACGGGCCCCATCCCCTGCAGCGCTTCCACCCGCAGGTGGCACAGGGCCACCGGAGGAGGTTCCAGACTGGGCACTAGTGCCAGGTGCACTCGCCAGCTGAGGTGGGAGAGGTGGGTCCGCTGGAACCCGCCTTCCCTGTCGTCCCATGTTTTGCATTATGTCATGACAGTTTGGGTTAGTAACATACAATACCATTCGCAATTAGTTGTAACAGCATGCATTAGTTTTCCCATTAACCAAACACCCAGATATTCACACCATTGAACAGCGAGCATAACAGATGCATAATTTGAACAGTAATACACAGTCCAACAACATGCAGGGTTGATTGATGGCAACAGGCCATCAGGTTTGGATGTATGAACAGGGCAGATGCATCAACGCACATGCAAATATTTATGACCCAATAGGACAAATGTCCAGGGGTTTTAATTGTGATTGCACATACCAATTTCATGTGGAATGGATTATATGTGGTTATAGGGTGGGGTGAAGAAAATATTATTAACACCTTCGAATACCAATACATATGCTGTACATTTCTAATAGCTACAGATATATACACACTACTGTTCTAATTACAGTTTCCTATATGATAACTACTTCAATTTGGTAATAGGACTGTTACGGCTACATCAATATAAATTTTATTGTTATTCATACATGTTCATATCTGGCTTTGTTCAGCTACATCATCCTGCTACATTTGCTTTATATAGCTATAGACAACTGTGGATCTTTGATATTTCAGACAATCATACTATCTGCATATTGCAGACTGAGAGCAACATATCCAGATTTTGGGATACACATTACAGCTGCAGCAACACTTTGAACACATTTCGCAGTTTGGTTCTACTTGTCACATTCATTTCATTCTGTACTGACTGCAGTATACTTTATTCAGGGGTTCTTACTACTTTATTGGTGGATTCATAACTCTTTCTCACACTCTCTCACTTGTTTTCATTTTATTATTCAGGATGGTACTTACTTCTAGGCTTTATTGACATGTTTTACCTGTAGTTATTACAATCCTTTCCAGCAGTCTCACTTCTGTCATGTTTCAGTATTTCAACAGGGATATATTTCACACATGTGATTTGCTCATCTTCTGCAGCTGTACTTTTCAGCCTGTTGCAGGTTGTGTACTATTATATTACAGGTGGGGCATCTTTATTTCAGACATTTTCATTTTTCTGTTTGGATTACAGACTGCAACACACTTTGGTAATCAAGCAATACTTGCAAACACTTTTACACTGTTACTTGCACATTTTATTACTTAGTGACTACACTGCACTCTTTTGCTAACTGTCATACTTTTATATTTCTTTACAGTTACTGGGAGTGGATTACTGACCTGCCTGGTGGCGCAACGGCACCAGCCTATCGCCATAGGCTCTGCGGTTCGCAGAACGGACACCTGCAGCTGTAATATAAATTAAGTAATATTGGAATACACATCTCCATAATATCAGCTAATTTAATTTCTTACATACATAATTAAATGTAACTTACTCAGTAGTGGGGCGTTGGGCATTTGCCGGGTCTCCTGGATCCAAAGGTTCAATTGGTCCTGCTTGCGTCTCTTCAGGTCCGCATGGTGGTGACGGACCTGCTCACCAGTCCTTGGAATCCCTGTGGCACTGGTGATATCATGAGCCAACCAGTCCCACGCCTCAGCCCTATATGCTCCCCACAGGACCTGGCCCTGCATGAGTTGGGCCTCAGGATTGTGGACTAGGAGCCAGACCATGTATCTGGACTCCTCAATGCCCCACCTCTGTGCTCAAAAGCAACTACCCTCACCTACTCCTGACATTCTGGCTGCAAGTCAGTTCTACAATCGTTTATGCTGTGTATTCCCGCCTATGGGGCTTATATATGCCATTTTTCCCGCACTTATCTGTGATTGGCCATTTTGGAATTGTATCAACTTCACAAAACCTGCTTTGTCATGCTCCACTTTCTATTCATTACTATATATTTGCTATTACTGCATTTCTAAGTACAGCTGTCGTGGCTTAGTGGTTCAGTACTTTGACTATGGTGCATGGTATCCTGGCTTCGAACCTGGCCACTGCTTTTTATATTTTATGACTGTCTAGATAGGCTAGGGGGTGTGTCTGTGTAAAGGCAGTTTTGTTACAGCTTGCTCAACGTTGCCCGTCGGTTAGCTTGTTTGCGCGGTGCGCTGGTTTACGCTTCATTTGTCTGTCAGCACGCATATTACGCTCAGCTCAGCTAGGGGCACACAGTTTCAGCGTGTTAAACCACTGCTCACCTACGGGCACTCATTTTGCACCTGTTAAACCATTGCTCAGCTACAGGCACTCATTTTGCACCTGTTAAACCACTGCTCACCTACGGGCAGCTGCACTCACCTTGTTAAACTGTAGCTCAGCTATAGGCACATCTCGCATTTTTTATTGTTTTTTTATCTCACATTTCTTCAAAATAAATGGACTATTTCATTACATTTAACATAAAATATAATTTTATATGTGTACATATTTGTCAGGGACTTGTTTCGTGCTTATTTTACTAAAAATAAAAATTGATGTTGTGGGGGCTCGAACCATGACTGCCTGCTCTTCAGCCGATGTCTCTACCGCTATGCTATTGCTTCTTGGCTTACTTTGCATATTTAGTTCTTATATCCTTTTCCACTGACTGCTAACTGTGGCTAAGCTATGGGCACGCCCGCGCAAATGAGCGCACTCACGGGCAAACATCTTTACGATTTAAAAAAATATATATAACATGCTCATTTATATATTTTATGTTCATAGTCTTTGGGGGCATGTGTTGTGTTGTGTTTATTCACATTTCCATGGCCTCTGTCGTGGGTGTTTACTTTGGGCACTTTTACTCTTCTGGGGGCGTGTCCGCTTGCAGGGCTCGGCCTACGGACATGCCCCCTACTGTCTTCCACGGACCGTGTTAGCCTTGGATATGAGTCAGCATGCTCTCATGAATATGCAGAGCATGCTGACATCACTCCGTTTAACTGCAGCCTCCGTGTCAGAGTTATAACTCTTACACGGAGGCTTCGTGAATCCTGCCCAATGGAATTTAATACAACATAATAGGTTGTTTTAAACACTGAGAATGGTTTCTTATTGGTTTTAATTAATTAGTGGTAATATAAATACAGGAAATTAAAATGAAATGGTCATCTGATGAAGTTGAATGCTATAAGACGAAAACGCATTTTTTCATGTTTCAAGGCGTTCATGATTTTTGTGTTTGTATTTGTTGCTTCTACGTTTCTGGCTTAAATAAATGAACTAGCAAACATATTTTATCTCCGCTCCATATTCTTGGCACCTTTTGGGATTATTAGTTGATTCGGTGCTGGTTCTACTCTTTTTTTCTTGGCTACTGGACAGGTCCAGGATATGTGTGAACAGATGATCCAGCTACCTGTACATGCCTCCATGCACAGCGTTCATAAATTCATAAATTGTTACTAGGATAAAAACCCAGAGGACCTTTATAAACCTAGCCAAGTTTTCCTGAAAGAATATTGATGTCCGGTGTCCAAATATGACATTCAAAGCCAGGCATTTATAAGCTACCTCTGTCCATAAGGGGCATGGGTGCCAGACCCATTGTAATTCCCCATCCACTGGTCTAGGCTGTGCTTAAATTGGGTAATAGACAAACCTAGCTTCACATGGATACGAAGCCTGTTCCACAGGGCAGCCTCTAGGACACATATTTGTCTCTCCAGCATGTTTTGTTTAAGTCACAGACAAAGTTTAGGTCCTTAGACTTTATTTTTCTAGTACTTTTTAACTTAATGAATGTGCAGGAGATTCATAAGTGGGGGGTTGTGGATGCCTTGTAAGCCAGGCATAGATCACCCCTCAGAAGTCTATAAGAGACTGAGTAGAAGGAAAGAGATTTAAGGCATTCTGCATAAGGCAGCTTTGTTACACCTTGTATTCAGTTTTGTAATGAGCCTCTGAGGTCATTCTAGTTGCTGCATATGCCTTGCCAATACATACTGAAGAGAGCATTGTACTCTATGTCTGGTCTGATAAGGGCAGAGTACTGTGGAATAATGACCTCTTTGGACTTAGATGCCATACCCTTGCTTATAAGTTGTGCAACATAAAAGGATTGCCTCACCACTGTGACCACATGGTGGTCAAAGGTAAGGCTAATGTCCATATGTGTACCCAGACCACTGGGTAGACTCTTAGGGGTGTATTATCAACATGATAATTAGCCGAGATGGTTGACTTCCTGAAGGGTACAATTATGCATTTCTTAGCATGGAGTTTAAGACCATGGCTTTGGCACCATTTGTTAGTCAGAGATAGGCCTTTTTGAAGAATGCTAGTGTCTGCAGGGGAGACGATGATAACACCCAGCTTGCAATCATCTGCAAATTTAGCCAGCCAGAAATTCAGCACTTGCTTCCACTTCAGAGAATTAGATGACAAAAATGAGTGGGCCCAGTACTGAGCCGTGATGGACCATGCTAGTGACTGGCCTCTTTGTAGAGATGGCCTCACCTATTTTGACCTCCGTCTTATCAGGAAACCATTTGGCTATCCAGGGGGTGATAAAAGGGTTTATACCTAATTTAGTGAGCTTGTCAGTAATTCCTGATTGGGGTATTGTATCAAAAGCCATGACCAGGATGAAGTAAGCTGTGTTCACAGTCTTGCCCTCATCCAAGCTGACTGTGCCAGGAGCTGCACTGGCTGTACCATGATCCAAGCTAAATGCTAAGTATACCATGTCTGAGATATCTTCCACTGACATCTACTAGGAGATGTGCCAGCATAACAATGGCCACAACTGTGGGGATACCCTCTCCTGGGAGTAGACAACTCCACCAGTAGATGTTGCTGTGGAAGTGCTAACACTGCAGGAACAAGACCTCACATGTCTATGGCCATGTTGGCTACCTTATGTGGTTGTTACATTTTGCAAGCTGTGAGGATACCCCCCCCACCTTTCACCCAGACAAGACATTGCATGATCCAGTGTACAATTCAACCTATACAGGGAATCATGCATATGAGAAATGCACTCCTGTAGATCAGTGCACACACCCTGGATCACCCCCACTATCTATGCCAGTGATGGCGAACCTTTTGGGCTGGGCATGTCAAAAATTTGGAAAATGCGTATCTTGACTCTGCTGGCGTGTCACCCTCACCCCCCCTGCAAACTAAAGAGAAACAATTCTTTACATAGGTTCATAGGTGTGTACTAGGCTAATGGCACTGTGGCCTTTACAAGCCTAGCCATAGGATTACCCTGGCATAGTGCCACCCGACCTTAGTTCCCAGTGCCTCTGTCGAGTATAGCCACTGGTGTTATCCCCGGGGTGACTTTTCTATTTCCCATCCACTCATCAAGATTTCTGTTGAAGAGGGTCAGCAAGGAGCTCTGCCTGACATGTATGGGAAGTCTGTTCCATAGCATGGGTTATGAACCAGTCCCTCCAGCATGTTCTTTTAATTGTGATAATGAGGTTGTGGTCTCTGGAACATGTGGTGCAGAGGGATTGGGATTTCTTTAGATGTAGCATTTCTAACAGAGCTGGGTCAGGCATGGCTTTATAAGTCAAGCAGAGATCGCCTCTAAGTAGGCGATATGAGACAGAGAATAGTTGGAGTTGTTTGAGTCTGTCCATATAGGACAAGTGTTTAAGGCCTAGGATCCTCTTTGTGAGGTACTTTTGTGGCCTCTCCAGTTGTTTCAGGTGTCTAGTGAGGTACATGCCAAATGGGGTATTGTACTCGATGATTGGCCTAATGAGGGAAGAGTAGAGGAGACAATGACCTCTTTCTTCGTGGATGCAAAACCCTTAGTAATGAGATGTGCCACATAGAAGGACTTTCTGACCACAGTGGCAATGTGGGGATCAAAAGAGAGGTTGCTGTCAATCTGTGTTCCCAGATCTCTTATAACATCTTCTGTGTTCAGTGGACTACCATCAATGTGGTAATTCATGGGAACCGTGTTTTTCCCAAAGGGGATGACGACACATTTTCATTTATTTAAAAAAATGCAGTCCAATCCTGCGGGCTGCTATGTATTATAAAAGTAAAAGAAAAGTCAGTGATTTACAATAGAAGAAATGATATGCGCCCTGATAATTGGACTTAAAATAGTGCACCAAAAATTACCCTACTTTTAATAGTAATTTTGAATTGAGCTGAAAAAATATGGAACACACTGCATTTGATTTGATTAACATCAAATAATGACTTTTTTGTTGCCGAGTTTTAATAGATAAGTGCAGGGTAACATATTTCTTGTATTTTGTTCATTCAGTTTCTTTGGTAACTCAGGTGTTGAACTCTAGTGCGTCACCCAAAACTTTGTAGCATATCACCTTTGACACGCGTGTCATAGGTTTGCCATCACTGATCTATGCCATTGCTGTCTTGGCACTAGTTTCTGCCTCTGCAACAAACCAGCACATATGATGGGCTGTAGCCACTATCACATCAGCTTCAGGGGGGGGCAGTAACCATTATCTCTTGTGAGCACCATTACCAACCCCCCCATGTGGCCACAAGTACAAGAGGCAGATTTAGACATCTGTCTACAGGGGGCCTCCACATTTCCCTGATCTATAGTGTTCCCATCAACCTGTCCTCTTTCAGATTTTCCTATATCCTGATTGTCCACGGGCATAGAGACTGTGTAGGGGATGTGGGTTCATACTCTCTGTGTTAGAGACTCTACAACCTCTGACTATAGCAGCTCATCCCTGAAATCATTATCAGAGGCTACAGATCCTCCATCATCACACAGGGATAATTCCATAGTGCTGGTACCACAGAATGACTCACCTGTGAATCATGCTGTGATTTCAAATAAAAAAATATCTAGTTTAAGCATGATCCAGCACCACAACTACACATGTAAATGATATCTTTACAGAAATAAATACATGATAAAATCTAATAATCCTGCCAAGCCCTATGCAGATGGTGATGCCAGCTGGATCCCTGATGTACCTATATATGAAAAGTCAGACATATCTAATCAAGTTTAGACTAAGTGGTAAGGAGAAGTTGTAGCTATTGATATTATGAAATGAAGCTACATACCTGGGTCATGCACAGCTGAAATTCTCTGGGGTCTATCCAGCTCTGCCCCAACATCTGACTCCTCATTGCAGGACTCTGTAGAGGTGGCACTCCCTTAATAAGAGGCCAAGAACCCCTTTTCCATAAGAGGTGGTTTAGTTGATGGTGCACTACCTGTTGCCCTTTGTTCTCATGCCACAGCTTTTGCTCTGTGGAAGTGAGAATGGATCATATCTATGCCGCTGTGGTAGACCATTTTATAGGCATGGTCCTGACCACCCACTGTATTGACATTGCTGATAATTTCAACCCAGGCCTAGTCCTGGAAGGGCTGGACAACAGCATGGACAACAAAGAGCTACCAGCCGTGGAGATGGAGGGCCTGTGGTACTATCTCATTCTCAGCTTCTGTGAGATATGGTTTGCAGATGAATGATGTAGGTTTACCACCAGTTGCTGCACTTTTTTCTTTCCCTATTTGTTAGCATAGTTCTCTTGGTATGGAAAATGTGTAATTAACAGCCTTGTTAATGCAAGGGCCTTACAAATCCTTACACTACTGCTATTTTACTAGGGCATATAATATGCTGTATTTGTGTCTGACAGTTAGTTATTTGTATCCACAATCTTTAAGTAAATATCAGAAATGTTAAATGTATGTGCACTGAGCACATATTTCCTACAAAAAAAGCACATAAGAACAAATGAACAATGATATGTACAAGAGACACAACTGTAAAAATAAGGTACACAGCTGTAAAATAAGGTACACAACTGTAAAACAGTAGTGAACAGTACTCTAAATATGATATCCGGGGTGCGCTTAACAATCCTAAAGACTATTCTATTCACTACAATTGCAATGTACTCATTAACAAACTTTTGACCAAGACATTTAAAAGTATTGACAAACTGACATCCCTTATATGCATCAGGGTAGAGAGCAATCAAAAATCTACTGTTGTAGAAAGGAGCAGTGTTGTAAGAAGTAGCATGTACCTTTGTATTAGCAGGTAACTTACTCAGAAGGAAAGATTTCAGCAAATGCACGCTTAGCAGTATTCAAACTTCAGTAGGACAATGCGGCTTCCCATCATGCTTATATCATGTAGATTTACCCCTCTGGGTGTGATGATTATGGTAATTAGGATTCATCTCATTATTGTTTCAGAATTGCTCGGTTTGCATTCTGAGCACACCTGGTGAACATCATGAAGATTTTTGCACGATACTGTGCACACATCTGAGCACCAGCAACAGCTCCACCCAAGTGAGGTCAGAATATTACTTTAGGGGGTGAGGCATTTGTCATGCCGGATGTAATCGTCTGCAGATGGAATCACTGCAGAGCATGTATTCTTGACAGCGCACACTGAAATGGAGAGCTGCCATGTTTCACACCTTAAAGTGTAATTAGAAGCATAATAATACAGTACCTATAGTTTTAGAGTTTGCCATCCACTGCACAAACGAGGTGCCTGTCAATGCCCATTATTGCATGGAAGCTGGAACATGTGAAAATTGCTTTTGATGCTAGTTGTTTCAAGGTGGAACATCACTGCTGGAGAAGGAGAAGGTAGTGTTCCTTTTAGAGAGCAGACATGATGTGAGGAGAAGTCCAAGATTTTTCTGGACATCTTCCATAGGAAGTACAGCCAGAGGCTACTGCATGAAGACTACAACAGGCCCCAGTATAATTGTGAAGCCTGGAATAGTTTGGCCAAGCCTATCACCCATGCTACTGATATTCCATGCATGACGGTAACAGTGCAGTTACCATTACAGTGACATGAGGCATCGTAATCCTGACCTCCTTCACTGATGAGAGGAAGAAGATAAGGTGCAGTCACCATCTCCATTCTGTAAGTATAATTTATGTTATCTTCCCAAATAACCTGCCACTATGTGCCATCCACACAATTTATATTATGCCCTTTTTATCTTTCTAACCCCTGAAGAAATTGAAAGAGATAGCCAGATGCATACAAATAGAATGGAGTGATTAAAAGAGCACCAGGGTGAATATACATTGAAGAATTTGGATTCTATTTAAACAGGACCACCCCTTTTTATTAAGTTTTACTTTTTCCTATAGTTTGTCCAACATTTGTTTTTTTGGATGTTGAAATTAGTAAGGACTTTGTGAATAAAAGACTAATTAGTAACAATTTTAGAAAACCCACCTACTCCACTAGTGTTCTTCACTATTCCAGTTGTCATTCTGAACATCCAAAAAAGGCAATTGTCAAGGGCCAATATGTTAGGCTTGGCCGGATGGTTTCAGAAGATGAAATGCTTTTATAGAAGGACAAAAATTAGCACACATGTTATGTTCCCACCCAGGGTTATCAAACAATTTGTTACAAGAAACATTTGAGGAGGTAGGTGAAAAAAGGAGAAGTAGAATTTATAAACCCTTGCTTAGGAGTGACAGTCTTGACAAAATTTTTGGTATCAAGAAGTGTGGGAAAGCTGAATATTCAAAATTGTTTGTTACTACCTACACATTTTACCATCCTAGTATTATACACATTCTTAAGAAGAACTGGGGAATTTTTTCATGTTTTTATAATATAATCAAAATTTTAGGAGAAGCCCTCCATCTGCTATATAAAAAAGGAAAAACTTTTAAACAATTTTTTGATGGGGTGGATATGGTTTCCTCAGCTTATACAAATAAAAGGATTGGGACCTTCAAATGTGGATTTGTTCCACAGTGTAAACATATTTTGGAGAAAGATGTGGTGGTTATCAATAATGTTAGGATTAGATCTGGTGGACATTGTAATTGTAATTCGGTTGGGGTGGCCCTTTGCCAACAATGCAGGGATTTCTATGTTGGAAAGAAAAAAAAATGTTCGATAGACCGTATTTATGAGCACAATTTGGTTATTAGGAATAAAAATCTAAATAGTTCTTTATTTAAGCACATTTCAAAGTATCCAACTCATCAATTTTTTTTTGGGCTCAATATTGTTTGTAAAGATTTAAGAGGAGGGCCGTGGGAAGATTAAACTGAAGCACAAGAACTGGTGTGACAAATTGTACTTAATGGACTTGTGCCATCCAGTTTGAATGATAATTTATCTATAGCCAGTATTTTAAAATTAGAATCTTACAAAGTGCGATTTAAATATATTTAAATAATTATGTTAATATTTGTCCATGATGTTTAGGCTTTTATATATTGTGCTTTTATGTCATAAATATGTGTTTTTAGGGGTATGTATAGATAGGAACCGAGTGCTGAGGCTATTCATTGTGATTGTTTTCTACATATCATGTGGTATTTGGGAGGCTATTTTAAATGGAACTGATGCAATATGTTATTAGATTTTGATGAAGTCTAATGATATACTCAGATGAATCCACTCAGTCATTGGCTTTGTATTACTGTATTATTAAAGTCTTGTATTCCGGTACTTGGTCTGGCTGTTTTTTCCAGTTCGTCGGTTTTTGGATAACGTATAACTTTCGTACAACTGTGGCACATCTCTCAGTACTGCCATAGCTCAAGGGAAGTAGTACAGCTGTACAATGTTAGATGTATGTTTCTTCATGCCTCCTCCAGTATAGATGGTCAAGTGGATCTTCATGTTAAGTCTCTTTGTTCTCACATTGTAAGGATGCCTGTGGATTCACCCCACCCCCCCAAAAACCCACATTTGTTGACATGTACAGTGGAGGAAAAAAGTTTACACACCCCTGTTAAAATGCCATTTTTTTGTGATATAAAAAAATGAGACCACAATAAATCATTTAAAAACTTTTCCCACCTTTAATGTGACCTATAACCTGCACAATTCAATTGAAAAACAAATAAATCTGTTAGGGGAAAAATATAAAAAAAAAATAAAAAACATACATTACACTGGTAGCATAAGTGTGCATACCCTTAAACTAATTTTTTGTTGAAGCATCTTTTGATTTAATTACAGCATTCAGTTTTCTTGGATACACACCTGCCTTCAATTAAAGATACTCTGATTAACCCCAAATAAAGTTCAGCTGTCCTAGTAGGATTTTCCTGACATTTACTCAGTTGCCTGCTACAGCAAAAGCTATGGTTCACCGAGAGCTTACAAAGCATCAAAAGGATCTCATTGTTGAAAGGCATCAGTCAGGAGAAGGGTACAAAACATTTCCACAACATTGGATATACCATGGAACACAGTGAAGACAGTCATCAAAAAGTGGAGAAAATATGGGACAATAGTGATGTTACAAAGAACTGGGCATCCCTCCAAAATTGATGAAAAGACAAGACAAAAACTGGTCAGTGAGGCTGCCAAGAAACGTTCAGCAACACTGAAGGAGCTGCAGGAATTTTTGGCAAGTACTGGTTGTGTACTACATGTGACAACAATCTCCCATATTCTCCACATGTCTGGACTATGGGGTAGGGTTGCAAGACATAAGCGTTTTCTTACACAGAACAACATCCAGGCCTGGCTAAAATTTGCAAAACAATACATCACATCTCCCAAAAGCATGTGGGAAAATGTGTTATGGTCTGATGAGACGAAGGTTGAACTTTTTGGCCACGATTCCAAAAGGTACATTTAGTGCAAAAACAACACTTTGCATCACCAAAAGAACACCATGGTGAAGCATGGTGGTGGCAATATTATGCTTTGGGGTTTCTTTTCTTCAGCTGGAACTGGGGCTTTAGTCAAGGTAGAGGGAATTATGAACAGTTCCAAATACCAATCGCATTTGGCCCAAAACCTTCAGGCATCTGCTAGAAGGTTGAAGATGAAGAGGAATTCCACCTTTCAGCACGACAAAGACCCCAAGCATACATCCAAATCAACAAAAGAATGGCTTTACCAGAAGAAAATTAAAGTTTTGGAGTGGCTCAGCCAGAGCCCAGACCTAAATCCAATAAAAAATATGTGGGGTGACCTGAAGAGGGCTGTGCACAAGAGATGCCCTTGCAATCTGACAGATTTGGAGCCCTTTTGCAAGGAAGAGTGGGCAAATATTGCCAAGGTAAGATGTGCCATGGTGATAGACTCCTACCTAAGAAGACTGAATGCTGTAATTAAATCAAAAGATGCTTCTACAAAGTATTAGTTTAAGGGTGTGCACACACAACAAAGTATTAGTTTAAGGGTGTACACACTTATGCAACCAGCATATTGTACATTTTTATTATTTATATTTTTCCCGTAACAGATTTGCTTGTTTTTCAATTTAATTGTACAGGTTATAGGTCACATTAAAGGTGGGAAAAGTTCTGAAATGATTTATTGTGGTCTAATTTTTTATATCACAAAAACCTGTCATTTTAACAGGGGTGTGTAAACTTTTTATATCCACTGTATATTTTTCTGTCCAGTACTATCACTGCAGACCTGGTAGACCGTCCATATGTTTAAGATCATAATTAGTATTTGCTAGACATTTCCCAATATACAGTAAGATATGTTGTCCTTTGCTGATCACCTGTGATTGAAATATGTTTGTCAGAGCAGCATGATTGCTTTGTATTTTTACAGTATTCTCTGATATCAAAGTGAATCTCTTCCCACAGGCACACATTGGAATACCTAAATAACTCCCACCATTAATCATCTATGTAACAGACTGCATGTGAGGCTGGCTTTTGGTTTAGTTTTCTGTATCTATATCTATATTTATATGTATATGTATATCTATATCTATATCCATTTATTTATCTATCTATATGAACAGGCTTCTGAAATGCATAATTATTTAATGGTTTGAAAAGTTTATTCTGTTTAACTGTATCATTATCAACTTAGTTAAGAATACATTTTTATTGTGTTTGCATTTGTCTTCCCCCAACCCTTTGTCATTATCCTTTCTCTTACATACATTTATTTTATTAATTTTTGTTTCTGTCCATTTATTTTACTATTATATGCATTAGTACAGCAGCCTGCACATATCCCACCAGCAAGGCCTGTCTACGCCCCCCACTGGTGGCAGCAGTAAAGTCACCAACACCATCAACTAAAGCACCTAGTACATCTGGGTCCCAGCCTGCCACACTTGCTTCCACACCTCCTGCCCTCCCTGTACCACATACATCAGGTAGCCCTGCAGTTAAGGCTGGTACAGTGCCACCTGCCAGTAGCAGTGCAAGTGAAGGTGACATCTTTGTCACCCATTGGCAGCTAGCAGAGCTTGTAGGAGATATCATCAACAGGTGGTTGTATGCCTGCATACGCCATATGGAGACCATGCTCTGGCAAAATGTTGAGTAGTATGCCTACCCAGCACTGGCTGCACATTCTGAAGCAGAACCTAGAGGTGGTGCTACCCATGGTGATGAGTAATATCCCACTGGGTCTCAGCTGTCAGACTACATGTGTGAACACCCGATCCTATCCATTTTATGACCATTCCCACTCCTATTTGTTTTAGAATTCTCTCCTCCCCATTGTCTTCCCTCTGCTTGTCTGATGCATTGTTCACCATTGTGTTTTCCATTCCTTGCTGTATTACCCCATATTCTGTAGCCATGTCTATCTTTCCCTGCTATTACTCCTCTCACCTTCCTCTTACTTTCTTTAGTTCCTTCCCCAGCATTCCATTCTCTTTCAAAAAAAAAAAAGAAAAGAAAAGAAAATGGGCACCTGTCCTGCTCATTCCTTATCTGCTCATCATCTGATCTACCCTTCCTTCCATTTTTTATCTCTTTCCTGTACTCCTGTTCCCATCCTTTAATTTGGTCAAAACATAAACACACCTCACATATGTCCAAAAAAGGAATTCTAGAAAAACTTATGTTTTTGTATTTGCACTGTGTGCAATGGGTCATGGAGAGAACTGTTGATTCTAATGTGCAACAAACAAAATATGGCACTGTTCATTGTATACTGACAATAAAGTCCAACCAATATCAGGTCCTACTTTTATTACGCTTGGGTGTGATCGTTTGCACAAATGAGCTGCACATCATTGTGTGAAAGTTGCCAAATACATAAAATGGGTAAAGACTATCCCCTGGATTCTGCAAGCCTTGCACGGCATGCAGGATTAGTGCAGGAGCTCTAGCAGGCAATATGTCTGCCATGCAATCCAGGAATAGCCTGTAGGGGCGTGCAGGAGTGCTCCTGCACTAGTCCTGAACGGAATCAGCCCCTGTATGCAAATTACCCCATTTGCAGGAGAAATCCATGTAAATGAGGTGAATTTACAATCCAGGAAGCTGGAAACTGGCCTTGCAGGACTAGTGTAATCTGCAGAAATGTACTCGGTTAATAAGTGAGTTAATTTCTGCAAATTCCAAAATGGAGCTGTGACAGCTCCAAATAAAGGATGCATATCATTCAGGAAGCATGCCAATGGCAAAGTGTAAGGCCATTGGCATTAAAAACAGTTTAGAAAATAAAATAATCAACTTTTATTTTTTTAGCTGATCTTGGCCGTTTAAATGTAGGGCAGTGACGCACAAACAGGATCGGGGGGGGAAATAAGAAAATAAACCTAAAATAAGCATTCTAACTAAAATCACTGTTCTGCCATTAAAGTCAATGGCAGGCAGAAGACAACATGGCCAGGGAGTAGTGGTTGCTAAGGGGGAGGCTCAGTGTGAGACATGTAACTATGCATTAGCAGGCAATCCTATGCAAATGAGGGGAATGATAGTGAATCCCAGATTTGCCCAGCATTCTAGTCAGCTCTCAACAGTGTAAGAGCAGGAATTACTTGGCGCAAGCCTAGGAGTTAGCTGACATCATGGGGGTGGGGGGGGGGTGTCAGGCATACTGTAAGCGGATTGGAGCCTTGTGGCTCAGGTTTGCTTCTAGCTTAGCACAGCTAGGCAAGGGGATGTGTCTGAGTCTGCCTAGCACTCTTTACATTGCCTAAGTGGAAGTGCGTGCCACGCACTGGGTTTTAAAGAAAAAAAAAGGTAAACCAGGAAATATCAGCTCGGTGCACATTTGAGCACTGTGTTTGTGCGGTGTGCCCCTAGGCTTAAACAGGAAGGCAATGGGAAGGGAAAACAGTAGTAGGAAGTGAATCAAGGAGAACTAGCATAGCTGGCAGGTGAAATGTATCAGAATCAGCCAATTACACAGGCAGCAGACCAGCCCAGCCCAGAACACTACTGTAAACTATGCAAACACCTTCCCCTCTGGTTTTTCCCATACTCTACACCACCGGTGTATACAAGCGAGGAACTTTTAACAAACAAAACTACAAAATGATAGGGGCTGCAGCAGGCATCATACAACATGTGTAAGAGGCTGAGGGTGATGAGGATGTGAATGCTGCTGATTAACCCACAGTGAAGAGACGGAGAAGAGTGTACGGACCCAGGGTAACCTACCAGGGGCTACATGAGCTGAAGATAGTTGAGCGCTATAGGGTGGACATGGACCTCCTACAGCAAATTGTTGAGCTGTGCCGGCCTTGCCTGACACACCAAAATGACCAAGAGGAACCCATCCCAGTGGATACCAAGGTATGTGCAGGCTTAGGAATACTAGCCACAGTTACCTCCCAAAGCTCAACTGGAGATACCATGGGGATCTCACAGGCATCAGCATCCAGAGTATTCCACCAGTTCCTGGATGGCATGTTAGCACATGCCAGTGAGCATGTATATTTCCTCAACACCCGTAAGGTATTAGCCAGCAATATGCGTCTCTTCCACCAAATAGCAGAATAGCCTGAGGTAGTGGGTGCAACAGACTGCATTCACATACGCATCAAAGCACCACCCGGTGATCAGGGTAGGGCCTACATCAACCGCAGGGGCCTCCCCTCCATCAACTGCCAGGTCATGTGCGATGCCCAGAGCATTATAATGAACGTGTGTGCTGGCTCCCCTGGAAGCTATCACGATTCCCAGATCTGGCATCTAACGCAGCTGTACCAGAGATTTGCCAGTGGGGACATCCCATGTGGTCACCTAGTGGGGGATGTTGGTTACACACTGGAGCTGTGGCTGATGACACCCATCAGAAATGCACAGACACCTGAATAAAAATGCCATAATGAGGCACACGCACAGACCAGACTTATAATAGAGCATGTGTTTGGGATGCTCAAGTCACAGTTCCGGTGCCTGGACACATCTGGTGGAGCTTTGCAGTACTCACCAGCTACATGTACTCAAATTGTTGTGGTATGTGCCATGCTACACAATATGATCCTGTGGAAACAGCTGCAGCAGGAACAGCACAGGGAAGTGCCACACAGCCCCCCACCAATGCCAAGGCCTGCACAGGCACAGAGTGACTCACAGAAGGAATAACCTGAGCCTGCCCCAGTAAGCAGATGAATGTGAGCCTAGTATGCCCTGGCTTTGGCAAAGAGGCAACGCAAAGCACATACACTGACACAGTAGGGACCCAGGGAATGACACCTCTCTCTGACTTGCACATACAGTAAAAGGGATGCCAAACATGACACTACCTGTGCTCAACCATGTATAGGGAGTGTACTATGTGCACCTGACATAGTCAGCCCTCCAGCACCATCCTCAATACTGGCACACCCACAAGGTAAGTCAATCAACCTACCAATTGCCAAATGGAGTAGAATGTGTTGTTACCTGTATCTATGGTATGGATGTGAGAATGCAAGGGAATTGAGTGGCTGAATATTATGGCAGTAGATAGTAGACACCCATAGGTTCATAGGTTTATAGGTTAGTACTAGGCTATTGGCCCTAGGGCCTATACAAGCCTAGCAATAAAAATTCCCTGGCTACTTCATCCCACAATATTTACTTCCCTGGACCCCTGTCTAGCAGGGCGACTGACATGATCCCAGGGGTGAATTTCCTATCTCCCATCCAATCATCAAGGTTCCTTTTAAAGAGGGCCAAGGAGGCGCTCTGCTTGACATGTATGGGCAGTCTATTCCAGAGTATGGGGAGTCTCTGGGTCAGGAATCTATCCCTCCAGCATGTTTTGTTCATTGTGCTGACAAGGTTTAGATCCCCGGAGCGTGTGACTCTGAGGGATTAGGATTTCTTTAAGTGGAGCATGTCCAGCAGCTCAGGGTTTGACATGGCCTTGTATGTTAAGCAGAGATCGCCTCTGAGTAGACGATATGCCACAGAGTATAGCTGGAGTGTTTTTAGACGGTCAGCATATGGCATCTGCTTTAGGCCTGTGATTCTTTTAGTGAGGTATTTCTGCGGCCTTTCCAGCTGTTGCAGATGTCTTGTGAGGTACATACCAAATGGGGCGTTATACTCTATAATGGGTCTAATGAGGGATGAGTACAGTGGGACAATGACCTCCTTTTTTCTGGATGAAAAGCCCTTAGTGATGAGGTGTGCCACATAGAAGTATTTCCTGACTGTTGTGGCGATGTGGTTATCGAAGGTGAGACCACTGTCCACTTGTGTCCCTAAGTCTCTCATCACATTTTCAATGTTTAGTGTACTGCCACCTATGTGGCAATTTATGGGTACATGTTATTTTCAAAGGGGATAACTATACATTTCTTGGCATTAAGCTTGAGCCCATGGCTCTGGCACCAGGCATCTGTTTCTGTAAGGCCCTTTTGCAGAATATTCACATCATTTGGGGATTCAATAATGGCTCCCAGTTTGCAGTCATCTGCAAACTTTGTTAGCCAGAGTCACTTAGTTTTGGCCTGTACTTCAGAGAAGTAGATGCCAAACAAGAGTGGTCCCAGGACTGAACCCTGAGGTACTCCACTTGTCACTTGTCTGGAGCTGGATTTGGAGTTGGCTACTTTTACAGTCTGGGTTCTTTCAGTAAGCCAGTTGGCAGCCCATCAAGTGACGTAGGGATTTATGCCCAGCTTAGTAAGTTTATCTATGATTCCTGAGTGGGGGATGGTGTTGAAGGCCTTGGCGAGGTCCAGATAGGCTGTGTGGACCACCTTACCCTCGTCCACAGCTCTGGAGACTGATTTGAAGAAGTCAGTCAGGTTCAGGAGACAAGATCAGCCCTTCACAAACCTAAACTGGGTGGGGTTCAGTTGCCAATGCCAATGCCTTTGTTTATAAGTTCCATGATAATGCATTCCATGCCCCTGCAGATCAGGCAAGTGGCACCATGACATCTGTAACACATACTGGAGTCACCATAGTAGCCAGTACTACACAGGGTGACAAAACCCACTGCAGAAAATGTGCTGGTCGACATGTGTGTCCGTATGACTCACACATGCCAGTCGGGGAGGTTCACATACCCAACAACAGTCTCAGCCAGCAGGACAGGTGTAGACAAACACAAACAGAGCCTGTGCTATGGCCTCTGAATGATGCCTATGGGTAACCTCCCCCCCAGGCCTACACAGACCGACTACAGCAGGTCAGGCAGTGGGATGTTAGCTCTGAAGTGTAGGAAGTCAGACACTAATATGTAGGGCAACCAAAGCTAAGACCTGTAGTACACTGATATGCCTCTAGTCAGTATGATAGGTTAGAATACAGAATGAAATGGAGTACCTGACATACCAGTACAGTCATAGCAAATGTGTGCAAGTGCCAGGTGTGCCCCCCATCCTATGTAGACATGTAAAAACTGTAAGGTGTGCCCCCCAATCATGCGTAGGAATGCAGAAACAGTCAGGTGTGTCCCCCCCCAATCCTGTGTAAAAATGTAGTAATAGTCAGGTGTGCCCCCCAATCCTGTGTAGAAATGTAAAAACAGTCAGATGTGTCCCCCCACAACTCTATGTAGGAATGTAGTAACAGTCAGGTGTGCACCCCACTCCCATATAGACATGTAGAAACAGTCAGGTGTGCCCCTACCCCAAATCCAGCGTAGAAATGTAGTAACAGCCAGGTGTGCTCCCTCCCAATCGAGTGTAGAAATGTGGAAACAGTCAGGTGTCCCCCCCCACAATCCTATGTAGAAATGTAGTAACAGTCAGGTGTGCACCCCCCCCCCCACTCCTATTTAGACATGTGAAAACAGACAGGTCTGCCCCTTCCCCCAATCCAGTGTAGAAATGTCGTGACACTCAGGTGTGACACTCCCCAATCCTGTATAGAAATGTAGTAACATGTATGAGTAGGTATAATATGAGTGGAGCACAGATGCCCAGAGGTGGCCAAGGTAGCAGGACAGGTTGTAGCATTTGCACAATATGCAGATCTGTGTGTGTTAGGATGGTGTGTGTTTCATAATGTGTGAGAGTGGTCAGTATGTATGCATGTTGAGGTAAGACCTGGTGGCCACTGCCCACTACTGCTCATGACAAGGACAAGCCCTCACAACTGCAGTGCCAAAGACAATCCCTGCCAGTATAACACATGCTAGCAGTAAGCCATTGTAAATGTATGGTGGTAATATGTGTCACCATCTGAAAGACTGACATGGCATGGCTGTTGGGGTAGATATACAAGCAGTACACAGGGGAAATTACCCCAGACATACAGTATATATTGTGTCACTGTGAAATGGAGACACCCTTGGATATGTACATATAGGTATGCATCACAGTAACTGGATCTGTAGTAGGAGATACCAGTGATGTCTGCCTGAACACCTGCAGATCACAAAAGAGGTAGGACTGATGTATTGGGAATCAGCTGATGTACCCGCACATGCCAGCATAACTGGAATGCCCCATGAATATCTGTGTGTCAGATGCAAGTAGTGTCCATAGTACACATGCACCCAGCCACGCAAACACCACCCACAGGCACCTCACAGGTAATATCCCTGCTGTGGGGAATGGGTACAGTAAGACCCCACCTGTATGTGGCAATAGCGGAAGACTGCAGCATGCAGTGCAGGTGTCCCATGCAGGTGTGTCCCTAGCTGTAGGTAGCACCCTGCCAGCATCCACACCACCTGATCAAGACTGATAGAAAGTATTGGCATGAACACCTATCATACCTACCCTGTCACCCCAGGGGAATATACTGTATGGTGGTCTGGGACTGTAGGACTGACAGAATGCAACGGCCTGCCACATCTGGCCTGCAGCAACACCAAAAGCCCCACAGGCTTCTGCCAAAGGCCTGTATCTCACATGTACTGCCAATACATGTTATGTCATGGACACCCAAATAACAACATAACACACTCCACATAAGCCATATGCAAGGCCATGTGGACAAACCACACTAACATGTCCACCATGTCCCACTGCATGAACTGTGAACCAACACTAACACACATCTACGATGGGGTGATACCCTTAGGGAAAGTATCAGGGAATGGATGCATAATGTATGGAAGAGGTTAGAATAAGAGAGGGTGGTGTGGGAGCATGGGCAGCATGGAATGTGCAGGGTCCAACACCAAGCTGTGTGCAGACATTATCCCTGGCTACAAACACATAAATGGGTGGCTACACACCTGCCCGTACACCACAATAGGGTAAATGTCCTGACCCAAGGCCCCTGCCTCTGACTAACCTCTGCGAATCTGCACAGCTGTGAGGCATTGTCACAGCAAGATAAGCCCATTCTGTCATGTTGATGGGTGGACAAGTATGGGATCCTCTGCCAGCACTGTACAAGGTGCTGAACTGGATACACAAACCCAGCACCAATTGTCTGTAGCTCTCCATCCAGAATGGCATAACTTACCATGAATGCGTAGGTGTCTGCCCGCAATACCGGACACAGCTGCAGTTACCCTTGTCCCCAAGTCATCACTATGAGCAAGAATGTCGACCTGACAGTACATGAGGACAGAAAACATCACTATGTATAACTACACATGTGTGAATATCTCTAACAGCAGAACCATGCAGCTAAAGCAGCACAGAGACAATCACCTACAGTACACACTATCCCCTGCACAGTCTGTCCCCATATTCCCAAATGATCAACGGATACCTTGCAGAAACAGTATGCTACCTGTAGGTGTACAACACAAAGGTCTGCACTGCAGTACAAACTACCTGGAATAGATCCAAACATTCAATACAGAAGGGGATACTGGGCATGCTCACACACTTAGAGAAAGGAAGGCAATGTCAGACAACAACATACTGAAAGGTCATACTGGGCATGCTCATACACTTAAACAAATGAAGGCCATGTCTGCAAACAACAGTGGACCAGACATATCTGGCAGTTGCAGATGTTAGTGCAGACATGCCTCAGTATGCACCACTCATGCTTTGCGCACACACTGGATAGGAATACAGGCATATATCCAAGGACAACACACTATAATAAGCCAAACGTAGACATACATAGATGTGTGGAAGAGAGTGACTGTCACAAGGGGCCATTCATTAAGGGGCCGGTCCCACCCACCACACAGCCAAATGGCTACAACCACATGAGGTTCAGATGTCACTCACTGTAGACCTTAGCCACTGGTATCTGTGAGCATTACGGACTATGTGGTGCAAGTGCTAGGTGTGCAACATGACTGTACAAGGATGTAGTCATCTAGCAGTTGTATACACATATCTGTGGAATATATCCCTGCGTGTGCCCGCATGTGGTGGGTCAACCTCTAGATGAATGGGTTATGGCCCGTGCACACACACTGCCCTCCCTATAGCTCTACTATTACAAGCCTGCTGAGATCATCCACTTTGAAATACACTATTGTGAAAGGTGTAGGCCAGTAATCTGTGTGGAGCATCCTATAACTGCGTACTGCTGTAGTGTGATAAACTAGTTAGTTAGGTGTTCTAATCCCAGACATAGTGACTGTGTGTGTGTGTGTGTGTGTGTGTGTGTGTGTGTGTGTGTGTGTGTGTGTCTCCGTATGTGTAAAGAGCAATGCGTTTTAGCTAGTCACACTCACTACAATTCAAATGTCCTACTTTGGCAAGGCTGCTGATGTCATACACTGTGAAATACACCTTTCGGAAAGTTGTAGCCCAGTAATCTCTGTGGCATGTCCTTTAACTGCGTACTGCTGTAGTGTGATAAACTAGTTAGGTAGGAGTTATAATCCAGACATGGCAACTGTGTGTGTGTGTGTGTGTGTGTGTGTGTGTGCTTCTGTCTGTGTAGAGAGCAATGCTTTTTAGGCTAGTCACACTCACTACAATTCAAAGGCCCTACTTTGGCAAGGCTACTGATGTCATACACTGTGAAATACACCTTTTGGAAAGTTGTAGCCCAGTGATCTCAGTGGCACATCCTATAACTGCGTACTGCTGTAGTGTGATAAACTAGTTAGGTAGGAGATCTAATCTCAGACATGGCAACTGTGTGTGTGTGTGTGTGTGTGTGTGTGTGAGTGTGTGTGTGTGTGTCTGTCTTTATAGAGAGCAATGCTTTTTTAGGCTAGTCACACTCGCTACAATTCAAATGCCCTACTTTGGCAAGGCTACTAATGTCGTACACTGTGAAATACACCTTTTGGAAAGTTGTAGCCCAGTAATATCTGTGGCGCAACCTATAAATGCGTACTGCTGTAGTGTAATAAACTAGTTAGGTAGGAATTCTAATCCCAGACATGGCAACTGTATGTGTGTGTGCCACTGACTGTGTAGAGAGCAATGCTTTTTAGGCTAGTCATACACACTACAGTTCAAATGCCCTACTTTGGCAAGGCTGCTGATGTCATACACTGTGAAATACACCTTTCGGAGAGTTGTAGCCCAGTAATCTCCATGACACATCCTATAACTGCGTACTGCTGTAGTGTGATAAACTAGTTAGATAGGAGTTCTAATCCCAAGCATGGCAACTGTGTGTGTGTGTGTGTGTGTGTGTGTGTGTGTGTGTGTGTGTGTGTGTGTGTGTGTGTGTGTGTGTGTGTGTGTGTGTGTGTGTGTCACTGTCTGTGTAGAGAGCAATGCTTTTTATGCTAGTCACACTCACTACAGTTCAAATGCCCTACTTTGTCAAGGCTGCTGATGTCATACACTGTGAAATACACCTTTTGGAAAGTCGTAGCCCAGTGATCTCCATGGTGCATCCTATAACTGCGTACTACTGTAGTGTGATAAACTAGTTAGATAGGAGTTCTAATCCCAGACATGGCAACTGTGTGTGTGTGTGTGTGTGTGTGTGTGTGTGTGTGTGTGTGTGTGTGTGTGTGTGTGTGTGTGTGTGTGTGTGTGTGTCTCTGTCTGTGTAGAGAGGAATGCTTTTTTAGGCTAGTCACACTCACAACAATTCAAATGCCCTACTTTGGCAAGGCTGCTGATGTCACACACTGTGAAATACACCTTTCAGAAAGTTGTAGCCCAGTAATGTCAGTGGCATGTCCTATAACTGCGTACTGCTGTAGTGTGATAAACTAGTTAAGTAGGAGTTCTAATCGCAGACATGGCAACTGTGTGTGTTTGTGTGTCACTGTCGGTGTAGAGAGCAAAGCTTTTTAGGCTAGTCACACTCCTTACAATTCAAATGCCTTACTTTGGCAAAGCTGCTGATGTCATACACTGTGAAATACACCTTTCAGAAAGTTTTAGCCCAGTAATCTCCGTGGCATGTCCTATAACTGCGTACTGCTGTAGTGTGTTAAACTAGTTAGGTAGGAGTTCTAAATGCAGACATGGCAACTGTGTGTGTGTGTGTGTGTGTGTGTGTGTGTGTGTGTGTGTGTGTGTGTGTGTGTGTGTGTGTCTTTGTGTAGGGAGCAATGCATTTTGTGCTAGTTACACACAATATGATTCAAATGCCCTACATTGGCAATCCTGACAATGTCATTCACTGTGAAATACACCTTTGGGGAAGGAGTACTCCAGTAATCCCTGTGATGCATCCTATAACAGCTTCATGCTGTAATGTAATACAGAACTCTGGTAGGGGTTCTATTCACACACATGGCAGTTGTGTATGTTTTGTGTGTGTTTCTATGTCTGTGTAGGGAGCAATGCATTTCAGCCTATCCACACTCACTACAATTCAAATGCCTTACTTTGGCAATCCTACTGATGTCATTCATTGTGAAATACACCTTTGGGGAAGGAGTACTCCAGTAATCCCCAAGGTGCACCCTATAACAGCTTCACACTGTAGTGTGATATAGAACTCTGGTAGGGGTTCTATTCCCGCACATGGTAGTTGTGGATGTTTTGTGTGTGTTTTTATGTCTGTGTAGGGAGCAATGCATTTTAGCCTAGCCACACTCACTACAAGTCAAATACCCTACTTTGGCAATCATGCTGATATCATTCATTTTGAAATACACCTTTGGGGAAGGAGTACTCCAGTAATTTCTGTGGTGCATCCTATAATTTCGTAGTGCTGTAGTGTTATAAACTAGTTAGGTAGGAGTTCTAATCCCAGACATGACAGGTGTGTGTGTGTGTGTGTGTGTGTGTGTGTGTGTGTGTGTGTGTGTGTGTGTGTGTGTGTGTCTGTGTTTGTAAGTCATATCCTGTGTGGAGGTGGTTGTGAGTGTGTAACAAATGGACTCAATGTGGAGCAGGTTTTGCATGTTTCTTATATGGTGGCCCTAGTATATATCACAATGTCCACCGTACAGGGATAACAGATGTGAAATAACCAAGAGGCTGGGGTGCAAATCCATACCCCTACATGTGACATCAAGGTGAGGAAAACAAAGTTAGCAACCCTAGTCTAACCCAGAGAACACTCTCAACCCATGTCTCATACACACACACACACACTTGCCTAGGCAACAGCCGCTATGTTGGTAGTACCCTGCATATTGCCCACTGATAGTAACCATGGTGTGATTGCAGTGGGCTACAGAGAGCAGGGCACCCTGTCCATCTGTCCAGTAGGCACGTACATGCCGACAGTGCACCTTCCCCATGTTCTCCACTGGACACCTGCAACACCTGTGGTACCATCAAATGTATCCCACAAAGGACATATCATGCCTGAAAAAACATGCCCTGTGTGGACAGATGCCACTGACACCAGGGAATGCTGGTATCATGCTATAAATGTAGATGCAGAGTAAACCTGCTTTCCATTAATAGTTCCCACCACATGAGGCCAAGACTGGCACATCTGATGATAACAATCTGTGCACATAACATGGGCCAAACACCCCAGATACAGTTCCACATGTCACTGTACATGCATGTGGGAGGTGTGCACATCCTAGACACTGACAATGTCATAGACTAAGGAACACATACATGGCAAGCAATGCACAGCAGTGGCCACATGCAATAGTCACCCGGGTGACTGGATGGTGAATACAATACCCACCTGTGTGGGCAAATACAGAAACTACACCCCTGAGACACAATGCAGACCACTGTCATGTGGGCTGATGCCAAGGTATACCTATCACCTAGCCTTGTCTAGCTGTCTAGCACAGTCAACCACTACACACCCATGAAGCAATGCACCCATGGATGTCAGTACTGGCACCCTCTGTGTGTGTACCTGTGTGTGTTGTATGATGCGTATGATCGCATTCACACTCACTACAATCCCCATTGGCATACCAAAGCATGCTGTCCAATATCAGACACCTTCACATACCCTTTGCCCATATAACCTCTGTATGACCCCTGTGGTGCATGTGATACCTGCAAAGTAATGTATTGTGGCAATCTCACTAGTGATGAGCTGTATTCCTGGCCCTGCCAAGTGTGTCAATGTGTTTGCATCCCTGTGAGAGTGTGGCTGTGTTAATACTGGCACCTGCTCATCCGGACAGGCATGTGTACTACACCTACCATATAGCTACCATATCCCTGTTGCAGATGTCACTCACCATCGCATATATGTTTTCAGGGCTCCTCAACATGTAACCTATGTGACACATCCAATAACTGCATAGGAATATGATAGCACTACATAGATGTCAGGGGTTTGATATCCTGTGCTGGTAGGTGTGTGATACAAACATGCATAAGTTTTACTCCAACACCCCTCCCTCACTTTACTTTGCTTCTGTCTGCCTCTCTCACTCCCTGTCTGGTGGATGTGGAGAGCTACACCTGCTTTGCTTAGGCAGCAGCATGTGTATTTTAAGTGATGCTCATGATCAGCTGATGGCCTCTGCATGAATTGCAGCCCTCCTCTAGCTGATTGCATGTGGAACAGCTGTGGTAACATTCCCATTGCCAATTGCATGGAAACACACTCCAATATCTAGGAACATCATGTTGGTGTTTGGCCTTTTCATTCACTGTGAGCAGGAACTCATACTGTTGTTTGGTAAACAGCATCTCAGATGGATTGGGGATTTACCTCTAAGAACATACATTGTGGAAACAGGGCAACACACAGGAGGGGGATGTAACTGACCTGACTACAGACTGTTAGTGCTGCTATACTGCATTTGGAGTAATGTTGGTTTAACACGGCGTGTGTGGATATGGCTGTCCTACATATTTTAATAACTGCCATGTCAGTGCTATGTTTATGAGGAAACTCCATCTGTAGGTCATCTGCAGACTGGGCAGTGTGTGGTGTCTTTTGTTTCATGTGTTACCCACAGAGCACCTATCTGTGAACTGCAGAAGGTAGTGTGAGGATTGCAGTCTGTGGATGGTGACAGCAGTGAGAGTTACTGACTTCATATCCCTCATAGGACATATGTTGCAACAAACCTTGTTACAACAGTAAATGTAAGAGGTTATCACAGCAACATCTCAATATTGGCCCTGTGCATGTGCCTCCAGCCACAACTCTGTCAACCTGTGTACATATGCCATGCAGTAAAAGGTGCATATCTGCTGTACACCATAATTAGTGACATCATATCTCATAACAAGCCAGTGAGATATCAGACTGCTTACACATGTTATATACAGTAGGGGTTTTTACCAGTTTTTTTCTGTTTTTCTGTTTCATAGTAGGGGTTATATTTGATGACATAACCTGGACATTCTGTGTTTGTGTGTACAGTACTGAGGTCTGTGTACGTAAGGTGAATGTCGACAGTGTGTGCATTGTCAATATGTACTGTGGCCTATGTAGAGACTGCGGTAGATGTCATTGTTCCTGGTCCTGTTCTGTCTGATGTTACATGCTGCTCCACTGTATGTTATCCTATTGGCTTACATGTTTGTAGGGCCATACAAATGCATGTCCCATACCACAGACAGGCATAAGACCACACTGTGTAGTAGCCCAGTATATGTAGTGTTAGTGTGTGAGTGGCACATATGAGGATGGTGTCGAACAGATAGTCCATATACTGTAATATTACGCTAGCTTACCTTACGTGGCTGTGGCTGTGTTCACATTAGCTGTGGTTATGCATTTTCACACTGATGTATTGTACTCTGTGCTGTGACATGCCTATAGAACCTGCTATATATGCAGGTACATGTGCATTCCCCCAATATGAAATGGCCAGTGTTGAGCCAGTCTGCCTGTAGCCTGCACAGTGCTTTGTTACATTCCTAGCAGCTTAGTGTACTTACCCAGTGGGATGTCATGTCCAGATACTTGCCAGATGTACTGCTGCTGGGCCTCCCTTAACAGTCATGTATGTCATACAGAGCAGTGGGATGCTGTACAGATGTATGTCAATATCTAGTGGGTAGTATGTGGCCATGGCACCTCTGTTCCAGCAGTTATTATGTGTCAGGACAGACAGGGGTGTGTAAATGCATAACCTGTGGGGGCAAATGTATATCCATCTACATGGCTGTTAGAATCCACATTGTCAGGCTTGGTCCACATGTCTTGCACTAAGGGGTTCTGTGCATACCTCTGGATTGTCCAGAGTGTGTCAGTATGTCCACATATATTGGCCAATATCTCTTCTGTAGTCCACAGGAGCATTACGTGCTAGCAGTGGTACTGTACTATGATGTCCTTAGGATGTCTGTCAGTAGCCAATGGCGCACATGTTAAAAGCAGACGTGACCTCCCACACACCATGTCTGTGAAGACAATCCCTATTACAGTAGTAATACTCTACAAATATACCTGCTATACACACCTGACATCCCTTTGCACTATGAAGTTGGGACTATAGGGGCTGAGGTAGGGCTACACTCCATGTTCAGGACTTATAGTGAAAATATATGTATATATAATTATCCAGATATCTATATAGATATATACACATATACATATTGACATATATAGATGGATATGTATATGTACATATATATATATATATATATATATATATATATATACATATCAACACCCAGATATATGCATATACAGAGCAATATATGTCTACACATATACAGATAGGGATACATATGCACATATATGTATGGATATCTACATATATATTGACAGTAGTAGGTATATCAGAATAGATATGTATGCACATATAGTTATAGATATCTACATATATATTGACAGTAGTAGGTATATCAGAATAGATATGTATGCACATATAGTTATAGATATCTACATATATACCAACATAACTAGGCATATCTGTACACATAGGATGTGCATACATATATAGCTATAAAGACATATATCTATATATACATACATCTCTACATACATACATATATATATATATATATATATATATATATATATATATATGTACATACGAAGAGATGTACACATGGCCATATATATGTAGCACTATACAGATGTGTATACAGACATATGTATGAGTATCAGCAACACAGAAAAAACAAAGAGAACAAACTGACCATGACTGAATAATGTAGAAAATAATTTTTAATGCATAAAAGTTATTTTCTACACTATTCAGTCATGGCAGTTCGTTCTCTTTGTTTTTTCTGTGTTGCTGAAGCTTTGAGGTGAAGACCAAGCATTTACCCAGCTACAGGAATATATTTCTCTGCTATATGTATGAGTATACATGTGTATGTACATGTAGACATATATAGACCTATTATAAGTATACAGCCATGTTCCTGTCATGAGTAAACTCATGGTTGTGTATACCTTCCCAGATGTATCTCACCGTATGTATCTGCTATGAGCACATTATGATAAAACAACATATGTGATGCAACAGTCATATTAATAACAAGGACTACACAATTCAGGAACTAAAGGCAATTGTTCAATACTACTCAATATGTGTATTGACAGTTATATTGGTAAAACAACAGTTGTCTTCACAGTGGTCATGGCGTAGTGGTTAGGTGCTGTGACTTCAGTGTACAGGGTCCTGGGTTCAAGACCTGCAAGGGCTGTTCATTATGTTGCTGGGCAGAACAATGGCTGTTGGATACAGAGTGGTTAAGGCAGTTTTGAGCAGCTTTAAGCGGGTTTGCACAAAACTAAGCAGCGCTGAGCTATGGGTAAATGTACAGGCGCTGTAGGCTTCACTTACCAGTGCGCAGATCAGCTCAGCTGTTATACTGCAGCAATGCTGATACTTGCTAAGCATGGCTTAGCCCTGGTAACCAGGTCACACCACCCTGTCTGATAATCTGTAATAAGTGTATATAATGCCATGTACAATACATGTGCCTGTGTGCTGTCATTACTGTAGCAAGGGGTGTGATTGTCATGTGTGGGACACAGACATATTTGAGGCCTGTACAGCACTGTTATCCATGTGAATGTGTTACATACAGGTGTAGTAGCCCAGGGTATGTGCTGTCACACTGGCATGTAGTGTATCATGGCAGTACTACTGTTGACAGTGCTAATCCAGGAAAGAGTAGAATGTTAAATGTAGTACTGACAACAGGCACATCTGTGGGCATAGCTGGACACTGAGGTCTCCCTGTTGTATCCCTGGTGTGTGAGCTGTGTCATAGTATATACCCTTTACTGGGTAATGATCCGTCCTGTGGAATGTAACTGTAGACTACTGTTGTACAGCACATGTTAGTGATGGCTTCCAACATGTAGTTATGGTATACATATTTTTGTCAGATGTCTGTCAACACACTCATGCTACTGCATAGCTACTTGCCAAGCTGATGACTGTCAGTCCCTGTACAGATGTGCAGATGGCAGGTATCCAGCTGGGATATGTACAGGCAACCTAAGCTTGATTGACACTGACATATCTGCCCGGCTGTGTAAGATCTGGCACATATAGGAGATGTCACCCTGTATGCACCACATGCCACTACACTACCACAGTCAACAGAACATGCTTGGGTACAGGTCTCCATCACAGACACTATCCATGTGTTGTAATGCATGTTGCATACATGTCAACTTGATCACTTCAGTGGCCATGTGCAGGAGGTACCTGGAGGATTGGCTGATGCATTTCATTCTCACCCTGAGGGTCACTACAGTAGTGTCTGTCAACAGATTGCCTGCTGCCACCTGGCAGGTGGCAGGATACCACTGTACACGCAACCCCTACACAACCCATCTCCCCATGGACAATAGCTAGGTACACAGCTATGACCACCTGCAGCAATGCACCCCTGTACTGACACATGGGTATGTGTGCATGACTGAGTATAACAGTGTCTGTGTGTTAGCACACCTGTACTTGGGAATTCCATGAGGGCCTTCACAACCAACACAACACCCATTGCCATAGTCAGTTCTGGCTGCTGCTCTATGTTCATTACATGTACCCTGATAAGCTCCCTCCCATACCAGCTACACAAGCCTTGCAGTACCAGCACAACAGTGTTTTCCAAATGGGTTGATAGGCATGGGATACCCATTGTGGTCTGGCATGTGTGTGGCATTTAAAGGGGAACCTGTGTGTTGAGAGACAGCCTTACAAGACTATCTGCAAATATATAGAGCTGAGTATATTTTTCTGTATTATTCTGTATTATAGAGCTAAATTGTTGCTTAGATATCTGTTGTGTTACTGTTCTGTAAATATACAGAGATCAGTATATATTTTTTTGGTTTTATAATTTGTACTATGATTCCTCACATCTCTGTTGAAACATTTCCTCACACCCCTCCCATTCTTGGTTGTAGTTTAAATTTGGTGGCTTTTGCTGTAGATTTGATCTAGGACACTCCCCCAGTCCCATCTCTTTACAGCATTCTACCTAATAAACCCTTTCTGCACTTGCTTTTAGTCCTTTTTAATTTAATTACATTTTTTCAAACTGTGTGTGGACTAATATTGCTACATACTCAAGTGTGCCAGCTTGCACTGCATGTGAATTGTTTTTACTACTGTTTTTGCTACTTTTCTGAAAAAAAAAATTGTAAGCCTGTTTCCTACCTTTCCTGTAATTAGTGTTCCAGATACAGATTTGCTGTATCCAGGACTATTTGTAAGCTTCTGAGCCCCCAAGCCTTTCTGTGTTGGAGGGAAGCCTTCTAGCTTATCAGTGGAAGTGGTAAGCACTAGGTAACCTGTCTACCACATAAGGAGTGGTTCTGGCCCAGAATTTGTAGTTATTGGCCGTTTGGGCGGTCTTCCATCTCTCTCAACTTTCTGATTTGAAGGCCTGCATTTGCAATTGTTTTTGTCCTGTAATGCCCATCTCATTTGCTCACTCAAAAAAAAAAAAAAGTATCTGCTTTTACTGTATTTGTGTTTCTTCCTACTTTATTTTGCTTTTGCGTCATCTTAAAAGTAATCAATTGTATTTATTACTGCTTGATGTAACTCATTCTAAGCCTTTTAGTTTAAGCACTTGGGCTTCAGACCAGTTGTTTTACATTAAGAAGGTTTGTGGTCTGCACTGTAGTGGCAGAACAGGTAGCTTACATCCTTCTAAGTTGGGAACTGCTGATTGAGGGCTCAGTCTCTGTTATTCTAAAAGTGTATTAATTCTGGTTTAAGCACTTGGGCTTCAGGCCAGTTATTTTACATTAAAAGGGTTTGTGGTCTGCACTCTTGTGGGAGGAGAGGCTGGACTCTGCCCTTCTGAGCTGGTAATTTCTGGTTAATGGCTTATAGTGCCTGCATATTTGAACTGCTTCTTACTGAAATTGGTACACCTTGTTGCTGTAGCATAGACTAGATCCAGGCCTGCTGAATCTAGCTTTGTTTGTATAACTTGTATAACTTGAGCACTAATCCAGGCATTCTTTAAAGTATTAAATTGTATTTATTACTGCTTGGTAGTAACTTGATTAAAGTGTAGCTATCATTCTAAGTCTTTTGGATTAAGCACTTGGGCTTCAGACCAGTTGTTTTACATTAGGAAGGTTTGTGGCCTGCACTGTGGTGGCAGGACAGGTAGCTTACATCCTTCTAAGTTGGGAACTGCTGATTGAGGGCTCAGTGTCTGTTATTCTAAAAGTGTATTAATTCTGGTTTAAGCACTTGAGTTTCAGGCCAGTTATTTTACATTAAAAGGGTTTGTGGTCTGCACTCTTGTGGGAGGAGAGGCTGGACTCTGCCCTTCTGAGCTGGGAATTTCTGGTTAAAGGCTTATAGTGCCTGCATATTTGGACTGCTTCTTATCAAAATTTGTACACCTTGTTTGCTGTAGCATAGACTAGATCCAGGCCTGCTGAATCTAGCTTTGTTTGTATGCTTGCTGTTTGTTTGCTTGTTATTTCCCTGAAACGCTAATTCCACCTAAAATGCGGCTTTTCAGCACTTCTGTGGATCCCTAGCGATATCTGCATTGCTTACTGTACTTATTTCCTTGTTTCACTTGAAAGAAATTTACTGTTTGTCGTTTTTGCATTTAAGTTACCTGTAACACATTGCATTTAAGTTACCTGGCACTTGCTCACTAAAGCAATTATATAAGTCAGCACTAAAAAATTAAAAGTACTACACCCTCACAAACTCCCCTTGAGTACCTTGTTCCCCATTGGCACTTTTTTTTCAGTTATAAAGGAATTCCCAATACTATTCTAGCATGTCCAAAGGTCAGTTGTCAATCTCCTCTCCAGTTCAGCTAGTGAATCTGCGAATCTTGAGGCAATGTTACAACTGCCTCATGTACACAGACAACCCTCTCCTCCTCCCAACAAATTCCAACACATGTGAGAGATGCAACCATATAGCCATACTGGAGGCCAAGCTCTCTCAACTCAGTACTGGTGAAACCAGTCAGGAGGGGAAGGAAACCACACTCACTACAATTCCTGTCTCACATAGACCTAACACGACAGCAAACCAAACACATAAACACACAAAAACATACTCAGAGACTCTAAATAAAAATCTGCCTAAGCAGCAGAGACCTCCAAAGCAGACACCCAAGCAACCGCTACCCCAAAACAAAACACGTGCAACACATAGCTCACAAAGCCAGTGTGCCGAACAGTCACAGCCCTTAAGGCTAAACAACACACCTGATACACTTGTAATAGGTGACTCTATCGTCAGGCACACTGACGTCCCGCTCACCAGGCTGAACAAGGAGAAGGTCACGGTGAGCTGCCTGTCGGGCACTAGGATCTGCCACATAACACAAGCACTCAGGTCACTCCAAGGCAAGTACAAATATGACTCAGTCATTGTCCATGCTGGTGTGAATGACCTGAGATGTACCTCCCTGGACTACATGAAAAGAGACATAGAGGAGCTCTCTGAGCATGTAGCCCAGGCCGGTATGACCCTGACCTTGAGTAGCATCTTACCCTCACAGAATGATGCCACAATATTAAGACAAGATGATCAATTTCAACAATTGGCTTAAGTATTGGTGTCATTCAAAGGGGATCCAATGCCTGTCAGCCTGGGATGACATGCTCGACAAGCCATGATGCTTCGCTAGGGACGGCTTGCACCTGTTACCCCTGGGCTTTCGGATAATGGCAAAGGCTCTTGCTACCCCCATAGTGCCTTTTTTAGACAAGGCTCAAAAGACAAACCCACCTTCATAGGTATCACAAGGGATAAGAAACTAAGAGTAATGCTACTCAACGCCAGAAGTCTAAACCTCAAGATGCACACACTCAAAATTCTCCTTAGCATGGAGAACATCGATATCTGTGCAGTAACAGAAACCTGGTTCAAGGCTCCCGAGAGCACCCCAGCACTACCAGGTTATACCTCATACCATGCTTTTCGGCCCCAAAACTTGGACCAAACCACAAAAGGAGGGGGAGTATTAATATTCGTCAAAGATATCCACACTATCAGGTCGGTGGCACTAACAGTGGGTAAAACTGCCTTCCAGTTTATAGCCTGCTACAGACCACACTCCCAAACCCAGGAATCCCACTCGGCCTTCCTGAGAACACTGGAAAATATGAAGGTCTCTCCAAACACCATTATATTGGGCGACTTCAACTACCCAAACATAGACTGGGAGCATTACTCTAGCTCCAACACCCTAGCCCAAAGGTTCCTAGAATTTATAAACTCAAATGCTATGGAACAACTTGTTACCACTCCCACAAGAGGGGAAAACATACTGGACCTGATCATCACCAACATGGGGACTCTATGCTCCAGACCAGAAGTGTATCCCTCACTGGTAAGATCAGACCATAAGCTAGTCTCACTGGATATTCACATCCCGACTCCACCCCCTGCCCTGAAAACCACAGTGAAAAACTTCTCTAAAGCAAATTTCACACTCCTCAAAACTGAGGTGGAATCCTTCAAAGCCCCGGGCCTGTGGAAAATATGGCCCAGACCGCAGAATCCTTTATAAATGCATTCTATGAACACCTTCAGGAATGCATGGATCATGCAATCCCAAATAAAACCAAGACCCAATCCTCCAAAGGCAGACGTCCTGTCTGGTGGACCCCAGCCATAAACAAACTATACAATAGAAGGAGGAAGCTACTACATGATAGAGCAAAATCCCAAAAAGGGAAGGCATCTCTGATCAGTATTAGCAAAAAACTGTGGGCACTCATAAAATTGTCTAAGGCCAGCTTCGAGAGAAAAATTGCACAGGACACTAAGGATAATCACAAGGCTTTCTTTAGTTATGTTAGGAACCTGGGTGGGAATTCCCAGATATGCTCAGAATTAGTCCAAAATGACAAAAAATACACCAAACCCACAGACATTGCCAACATCCTAGCTGACAGGTTCAGCGCAAACTCCCCCCCTCCCCACCAAAAGGGCAAATATCTATCCCAGCAGAGTGCTGCCCCCCTGACATCTCAGATGCTCAGGTAAGAGCTGCCCTCTCCAAAGAAAAAAACACAGCATCAATGGGACCAGATGGTGTGCCGGGCTGCATCCTACATGAACTCTAAGAAGAGCTAAACCCAAACATAAAACTATTGTTCAGTCTCAGCCTTACTACAGGATATGTACCCAAAGAGTGGTGTACAGCAACAGTGGTCCCTCTCCACAAAGGTGGTGCCTCAACGGATCCTGGAAACTATCGCCCCCATAAGCCTGACTAGCTTGGTCTGCAAAGCTATGGAAAGGATCATCATGGACCTCATAAATAAAGATATTGGGGACCTACAGACACTGGATCCTATCCAGTTAGGCTTTGTTAAGGGCAGATCCTGCCTCTTAAACCTGGTTGATTTCTTTGAAACAGTCACCAAGGCCATTGACGAGGGGAAGGTGGTCCACACAGCCTACCTGGACCTCGCAAAAGCCTTCGATACAATACCCCACTTGGGCATTATAGATAAGCTCACCAGCTTAAATATAAACCCCTATGTCACCAGATGGGTTGCAAACTGGCTCAAGGACAGAACCCACATGGTTAGAATTGCTGGAGCCATGTCAGACTCCAAACCAGTTACAAGTGGCATCCCACAAGGCTCAGTCCTGGGACCTCTCTTGTTCGGTATATATTTCTCGGAGGTACAGGCCAACACGGAAGGACTGTGACTGACCAAGTTTGCAGATGACTGCAAACTGGGCCCCATAATCGACTCTCCAGCCGACACAAGCATCCTCCAAAAGGGCCTCATAGAAACAGACAACTTGTGCCAGAGCCATGGCCTCAAGCTAAACACCAAAAAGTGTATAGTCATCCCCTTTGGCAAAAACAAAGTGCCCACAAATTACCACATAGGTGGTAATCCATTAAGTACAGAAGAAGTAATTAGGGACCTGGGGACCCAAGTTGATAGCAATCTCTCATTTGACAACCACGTGGCCAAAGTGGTTAGAAAAACATTTTATATAGCCCACCTAATCATGAAGGGATTCACATCTAGATCAGGGGAGGTGATCATGCCTCTTTACTCATCCCTCATCAGGCCCATAATTGAGTACAATGCCCCTTTTGGAATGTACCTTACCAGACACCTGCAGCAACTGGAAAGACCCCAAAAGTACCTCACCAAGAGGATCAAAGGGCTCAAACAGATGCCATATGCTGCCTGGTTAAAGAAACTCCAGCTCTACTCAGTGGCATACCGCCTGCTCAGAGGCGATCTGTGCCTGACGTATAAAGCCATGTACAACCCGGAATTAATGGACATGCTGCACCTCAGCTATGCGCTCGAGAGACTTGAACCTCAGCACTGAAATAAATAGGACATGCTGGAGAGACAGATTCATAACCTAGAGGCTCCCTTCACTCTGGAATAAAATCCCAGTCCAGGTTAGGCAGAATCCCTAACTGAATCTCTTCAAGAGGAATCTTGATGAGTGGATGGGAGATCGTAGGTTTACCCCGGGTATCACTTCTGTGTCACTGTTAGACAGAGGCACAGTATACTAATCTCGAAAAAGGGCATAGCAAAATTAATTTAAAATGGGTGGCGAAAGCCAAACACACTCTGGCTAGGCTTATAAATGCCCTAGGGCAGATAGCCTAGTATGAACCTATGAACCTATGTCCGTATATCTGTAGGGTACAGCATTTTGATGACACATACTCCTGCTACAATACCCATTGCCACACAACAGTACAGATAGTGTTGTTGCTGCCCATAGGTGAGGCATGACATTGCAATACCCTACTACGCTTATGGCATGTGCATTAGATGCATATCCCTGTAGTACCACTGTTGGGGTATACCATGGGTTGTATTGCAGTCACGACCAATGTGTGATGGTGGGTATGGCAGAGTGTCATCATGGGTTTCAGGGAGTACAATATCCACTGGGGATGTGGGTGCTGTGTACACTGTCATTACACCAATGTACACCTGGTATATGTCCCATGTTATGGTTACCATTGTCACTATTAACCATACAGGTAACTGATACCACAATCCAAGCCAGTTATGCATGTGCTGTGTGCAGCCTACCTGTAACACATTGGACACATGGTCAAGTTAGTTAGCAGTGATAGGCCCTGGTATCTCAGATGTGTATCTGGCTGTTATATGTCTGTTAATGTGTATATGATGGTATGTCACACTAAGTATTGTCCATATACACCCATTACATCCCCCATTAGCATACTGTACATGTCTGGGGGTGTTCTGCATGTAGCATGTAAGCTGGGACACACCTCACCCTAAATGCTGTATGGTGTGTGCAATGTAAGCCACACACTTCAGTATCACTACATAGCTAGGTAGGGGTCTAGTCCCAGTGTTGCCAAGTAACAGTGTGCATGTATGTGGATGGATCTACATCAGGTTGCAGGGTATACATGCCTCAGCGGGTCACCTGTCCATTTTGCACAGGCAATAACCATTTTAGTAACCTGTGACATGTGTTCAACTGTACCCCATATATGTCACAGCCATGGTGTCACCACAGTGCCATACTCCATTGTGGAATATGAATGCAGACCATCCTCGTGCTGACACATGTACACCTACAACACAAATGGATAACATTATAGGGACCGCAATCAACCAGTGTTACTAACAGCTATAATGCATCATTGCTGGATGGCTACACTACCTGCCATTTATACATTACACTTTACTCCTTACAACATGTTACATTGCAGTACTGTGGTACACTGTAGTACAGTCAACGTGTGCATCAGAACCATATTAACTTGTCCCTGCATTGATGGTATGGATGACAGAGATGTGGCACAGGTATTATCATATGCACAGGGCATCCTTGTGCTGACACATGTACACCTACAACACAAATGGATAACAATATATAGACCACAACCAACCAGTGTTACTAACAGCTATAAAGCATCATTGCTGGATGGCTACACTACCTGCCATTTATGCATTACACTTTGCTCCTTACAACATGTTACACTGCAGTACAGTCACCTTGTACATCAGAACCATGTTAACCTGTCCCTGCATTGATGGTATTGGATGACAGGGATGTGGCACAGGTATTATCATATACACAGGGCATCCTTGTGCTGACACATGTACACATACAACACAGATGGATAACAATATATAGACCAAAACCAACCAGTGTTACTAACAGCTATAAGGCATCATTGCTGGATGGCTACACTACCTGCCATTTATGCATTACACTTTACTCCTTACAACATGTTACAATGCAGTACTGTGTTACACTGTAGTAGAGTCACCATGTGCATCAGAACCATGTTAGCCTGTCCCTGCATTGATGGTATGGATGACAGGGATGTGGCACAGGGATCTTCATATGCACAGGGTGTGATGTTGGTTTGCCAGAGGCTGAGGGTGGGCCATACATTTAACACCAGGTGTGTGGGTGAGAGGTGTACTGTGGTGAGCTGGGCGTGGTGATGTGGTGTGTGTAGGTATGGGGTTGCCCTAGGTGTGTTTGCATAGTGTGTGGGTATGCATGCACACAGTTATGCCATGTGGCTGCCCTACACAGGTATTTATGGACAGCTGCAGACCATACCTGGCAGGGTGTGCAGTTCACTGCCTCCGGCCATGGGCATGTGGACTGTGCCTGCCAGGAGTTCCATGGGCATGTCCAGGTACAGGCCTTGATATGCCACTCTCACCTGATGACAAATGCCCGCTGGTACCAGGTCCCTCCTGGGACTGGCCAGGACCATGTGCTCATGGCCTGCTGTGGTGTGGTGTGGACAGTGCCCCCCCTGCAGTGCCAGGGCTCATACTGCCACTACGGAAGACCCTCTGTGTCCTAGCACATGGATGTGCTAGGACACCAAGGGGCTTGTACTGCCACTACGGGAGCCCCTTGGTGTCCTAGCATGTGGACATGCTAGGACTCCAAGGGGCTTCCGTAGTGGCAGTATGAGCCCTTGGTGTCTTAGCACATAGATGTGCTAGGACACCAAGGGGCTCATACCACCACTACGGGAGCCCCTTGTGTCCTAGCACATCCACATTGACTACCAGCTGTTGGCATTGCTGGCCTACATCCATGCAGCCATCATTGCACTCCCACCACACCTTCAAGCATGGACAGACCATGGTCAATTAGGGCCATCATCTCACCAGACTGTCTATCCATGAACTCAGTTAATCCATGGATGTCACCAGCCAGTTCACGGGCATTGTCATTTGCAGATGTGAGAGCAGCCCTCTGCAGCCTCAGGCCCTGTCTGTGGTAACGTTCTATATGTGCCTGCGCTACCATGACAGCCTGAAACATGCGCCTGCTGGTACCAAAAAAAAAAAAAAAATTCAGGCAAGTTGTTAAACTCTCTCAGTTTGTTTAACTGTCTCATAATGTATATAATGTTCTCAAATGTATGAATCCAACTCTTGTATTTTCACTTTGTAACCTTTATTCGTATTTTGCAAATCTATATTGTATGGTATTTCACTTTGCAACCTTTATTCTTCATTTTGTATCCTATATTGTATTAAATTGTTCATTGAGCTTTTCTCCCCGGGCCTCCACTGAAAATGGGCACTTTTTGGCCCAGTGGACCTCCCTGGTAATCAAACTGATAATAAATAATAATAAATAATAATAAATGTCCATGTGGTACCCCATCCTGCATCACACTTGTTAACATACACACATTTATACCACTCATTAACATATCAGTCCTCTAAATGCCTACACAAGCAGTCACAACACAAGACCTGTTGCTACTTTACCTGTCTGACCTGTGTGTAGTGGGTTTACATGGCCTCACTGCTGTCATCCAGTATGCACCCTTTGTAGGCCCCTATATATGTGGGCTACTATGTTCTATCCATAATATCATGCACTGGTGTGTCATGTGTATGTAATGCTCAGTACGTGCCAGATATGCTGCTCATTCAGCCTATCATGTGACAACTGTAATATATGGCTACACTCCCTGGTGTTAACTAGTACTTCCCCAATACATCTGTAGTGCTGCAAACGTGGGTTGTAGGTGACCTCTCTGCTGAATGTGATATTAAGGGTGTACCTGGTGTCTACCTTCCCTCTGGATGCCTGTTCCATGCTACAGACCATATTATACTATTAACTGTCCTATGATTACACACGACAGGTATTCCTAGTGTGTAATGTGGCAGTCCATGTACATGTACTGCATGGGAGGCACTGCTGTGTGAACACCCCACAATCACACATGTGCATGCATGGCCAACCACACAAACACACACACATGCACACCAGCATCCTACATGCATCAACCTCCCTCCACTTCACCAGAGTGACCCCACAGACAAACTGACTACCTACCAGGATGCACACACACATACAGGTGAGGTTGCACAATGAAAGTACACACAGTCCTCTTATTACCACTCTGTCAACGTGCATAACATATGGTACCCAACAGCATGCAGTGCAACTATAGTCAATTCATGCTGGCAACAGTATACATGTGTGTGGTGCATGCGTTGTGTCACTAGTTGAAGCCCCTTCCCCTGGATACCACTGCACCCATGAACACAGTATTTCTGTGCACCTGTTCTGCACCCTGCCATGTACTGTGCACCACACCTCACAGGTGTATGACCCATTGCTGAATGTGTACTACTTTGTCGGTTATGTCAGCTTTAATGCTCACAGCCCCTATGTTTTCCAGCAACACATATCTAGTATGATATGTAGACTGATATCATTTGTGAATGCCTGATGTCTGATGCACAGCTCTCAACATCAGTGGACCATGTATGACCAATCTAATACTCTTACACTGACAACCATCAGAACATACCATGACTGTGGGGGGTGTACACACCTTTATTGATTTGACGCACCCATCCTTGATCTGTCATGGGACCACATCACCGCATATCTTAGCAGTACATGACCTGATATGTGACATATGTCAATATCATTGCTGAAGCCTTCCTGTGTCCTGACAGAGTGCTCTTCAAACTATCTGGGGATATACAGAGCTGAGTATATTTTTCTGGCACTTCAGAGGTGTGTACTGTTAATTGTTGTTTGACTAATGTTATATCATTGCTGGCTGACTTCAGAGTTGTGCACTATTTTTGCTTCACTGTATAGTTTTTTCAGATCTCTGCTGAAGGTGTTGGTTTTTCCTTACCCACCCTCCCTATTCCTGTCTTGTTGTTTAAATATGGAGGCTTTTGCATTTGCCTGCCCCCACTGTAGATTTGATCTGGGACACTCTCCCCAGTCCCATCTCTTTACCTCATTCTACCTAATAGACTCCTTTTGCACTTGTTTTAGTCATTTTTAATTTAATTGCATTTTTTAAACTGTTTGGTCTAACATTGCTACATACTCAGGTGTGCTAGCTTGCACTTTCCTTTGAATTGTTTTTACTGCTGTTTTAGCTATGTTTCTGTATATATATATATATATATATATATATATATATATATATATATATATATATATATATATACATACATATATATAAAAATCTAAGCCAATTTCTAGTGTAGTCCAGATTCAGATCTTCTGTATCCAGGATTGTATGTAAGCTTCTGAGCCCCCCAAGCTTTCTGTGTTGGAGGGAAACCTTCTAGCTTATCAGTGGGAGTGGTAAGCACTAGGTAACCTATCTACCACATAAGGAGTGGTTCTGGCCCAGAAATGTAGTTATTGACCGTTTGGGCAGTTTTTCTATCTTTCTCAACTTTCTGAGTTAAAAGCCTGCATTTGCAATTGTTTCCCCCCTTTCTTGTAACTAGTTTAGTCCAGATACAGATTTTTAGTTTTAGCACTTGAATTTGCTTATTCGTGATCAGCACTTGTTCAGAACTTGTAAGCACTAAATAACCTTTAAATTACTACAGCACTCAGCCTTCCTCATTACCTAGAGGAAAACAGTTTTGGTACTTACTTTCCTCACTTGCTTAGAGAAAAACCGATCTTGTACTCACTTTTCTCACTTATCTAGAGGAAAATAGTTTTTTATTCAGGCATGTCTAAGGGTCAGCTCCCAGTGTTCTCTGCTGTCTATCTAATGAATCTGGACATCTTGGGGCAATGGAGAAATTGCCTCATGTACACAGACAACCCTCTCCTCCTACCACCCAATGCTACAACCTGTGAGAGATGCACTTATCTAGCCAAACTGAAGGTAAAGCTCTGTCCAATCAAGACTGAACTTGACAGTCAAGAGGAGAAGGTAAACACTTGCACCACACCATACTCATCACATAGTCTCACTAAATCTACACCACCAAAATCCACACATAGAAACACAAAAACATTCGCGGAGGCTCTCAATAATAATCTGCTCAAACAACAGAGACCTCCAAAGCAGAAATGCAAGCAACCTCCACCCCCCAACACAACCCAAATGACACATAGCCCATAGACTCAGTGTGCCACTCAACCACAGCCAATAAGGCAAAACAACGTACCCAACACACTAGTCATAGGTGACTCTATAGTCAGGCACAATGATGTCCCACTCACCAGGCTAAACAAGGAGAAGGTTACTGTCAGCTGCCTGTAGGGTGCCAGGATCTGCCACATAACCCACATAACCCACGCACTCAGGTCACTCCGCAACAAGTACAAATATTACTCTGTTATTGTCCATGTTGGTGTGAACAACCTGAGACGTACCTCCCTGGACTACATGAAAAAAGACATGGAAGAGCTCTCCGATCTTGTAGCCCAGGCAGGTATGACCCGAGCCCTAAGTAGCATTCTGCCATCAGCCAGAATGATGCCGCAGTACAAAAACAAAATGATTGACTTCAACAATTGGCTAAGCTTCTGGTGCCATTCTAAAGGAATCCAGTATCTGTCTGCATGGGATGACATGGTCGACAGACAACGATGTTTTGCCAGAGATGGTCTGCACCTGTCACCCCTGGGATTCCGGATACTGGCTAAGGTACTTGCCATCCCTATAGTGCCTTTTTTAGGCAATGTTCAAATGACAAATTCACCACCATAACAGGAACAGGCAAGCAAAAACTGAGGGTGATGCTACTCAATGCTAGAAGCCTAAATCTCAAAATGCTCTCACTCGAGGCACTCCTTAAAATGGAGAACATTGATATCTGTGCAGTGACTGAGACCTGGTTCAAGGCTCCAGAGAGCACCCCTGCACTACCAGGCTATTACTCATACCACACTTTTTGGCCATGTAACCTGGACCGGAACACCAAAGGTGGAGATATGTCCATATTCATTAAGGATATCCACACCTCCAGGCTAGTTGCTCAGCATAATGCAGCTGAGGTTATCCAAGTGCAACTAACTCTGGGCAAAACTGCATTCCAAATTGTAGCTTGCTACATATCCCCCACCATGCTCCAGGATTCCCACTCCTTTTTTCTTGATGTACTGGAAAATATTAGGGTTCAACCAAACACCCTAATAATGGGCAATTTCAACTACCCCACCATTAACTGGGAAAACTACTCATGTACCACCTCCTTCACTCAACGCTTTCTGGAATTCATAAACTCCAATGCCCTGGATCAACTTATCCACACCCCCACCAGGGCTAACAATATCCTAAATCTAGTCTTTACCAGCATGACTGACCAGTGTTTCACACCTGAAGTCAATGCCTCATTTGTCCGATCCGACCGTAAGCTAATTATCCTAGATATCCACATCCTGCCCCCACCCCTGTTAAGGAAACCATGGTAAAAAAATTCTCCAAAGCCAACTTCATGCTTCTTAAGACAGAAGTGGTGAACTTCATGACACCCATGCAGATGGACAGTACAGTTACGACTACTGAATCCTACACAATTGCACTTTATAAGCACTTACACGAGTGCATGGATTGTGCTATCCCAAACAGAACCAAGACGCTATCCTCCAAAAAAAGGAAGCCAATCTGGTGGTCCCCTGCCATAAACAAACTGTACAACAGAAGGAAAAACTGTTGCAAAAGAGAGTAAAATCCTATGAGTGGAGGAGCTCCCTGGTCAGCCTCAGTAAGAAGCTGCAATCCCTGATAAAATCCTCCAAAGATAGTTATGAAAGCAAAATCGTCACTGATTCTAAAGACAACCACAAAGCATTCTATACCTATGTCAAGAATCTCAATGGCAATACTCAGATCTGCTCTGAGTTACAGCACAATGGCACTAAATATGCAGACCCAACTGATATTGCCAACATCCTGGCAGATAGGTTCAGTGCTAACTTTACCCCCCTTTCACCCCCTAAAGAGCCCACCTCTATACTGGAAGAATGCAAAGTTCCTGTAATCACAGCTGCACAGGTAAAAACCACACTCTCCAAAGCCAAGAACACAGCATCCATGGGACCAGACAACATCCCAGACTGCGTTCTACATGAACTACAGAATGAACTGGCACCCCACCTAAGTGCCATGTTCAATCATAGCCTCACCTCAGGCTTTGCACCTGCTGAATGGTGCACAGTGACGGTTATCCCACTCCACAAGGGGGGAGCTACCATGGACCCTGGGAACTACTGCCCCATTAGCCTGATGAGCCTGGTCTGTAATGCCATGGAACGTATCATCATGGAGCTTATAAACAAAGGCATTGGTAATCGTCAAACTCTGGACCCCACCCAGTTCGAGTTTGTAGAAGGCAGATCATGTCTCCTAAACCTGATAGACTTCTTTGAAGAAGTCACCAAAGCCGTAGACCAGGGTAAGGTGGTTCACACAGCCTATCTAGATCTTGCCAAGGCTTTCAACACCATTCCCCACTCTGGAATTATAGATAAACTCACTAAACTAGGTATAAATCCCTATGTCACAAGATGGGTTGCCAACTGGCTCACTGACAGAACCCACACTGTGAAAGTAGCAGACTCCAAATCCGACTTCAGACCAGTGACAAGTGGAGTACCACAGGGTTCAGTCCTGGGTCCTTTCCTGTTGGGTATTGACTTCTCTGAAGTACAGGCTAACACAGAAGGTCTTTGGCTAATGAAGTTCGCAGATGACTGCAAACTAGGAGCCATAATCGAAACTCCTAATGGTGTGGACATCCTACAAAAGGGCCTCACTAAGACAGATGCCTGGTGTCAAAGCCATGGCCTCAAGCTCAATGCCAAAAAGTGCATTGTCATCCCCTTTGGTAAAAACTTTGTACCCATGAACTACAACATAGGTGGTAGTATACTTAACACCGAAAGTGTGATAAGAGACCTTGGGACACAGGTGGACAGTAGTCTCTCCTTTGATAATCACATCGCCACAGTAGTCAGGAAATCCTTCTACATGGCACACCTCATCATACAAGGTTTCTCATTCAGAAAAAAAGAGGTTATTGTTCCCCTCTACTCATCACTGATTAGATCCATTATAAAGTACAATGCCCCTTTTGGTATGCACCTCACAAGACATCTACAACAACTGGAAAGGCCGCAGAAATACCTCACAAAGAGGATTACCGGCCTCAAACAGATGCCCTATGCAGACTGTCTCAAAAAACTCCAGCTTTACTCCGTCGCATATCGCCTACTCAGAGGTGATCTCTGCCTAACATACAAAGCTATGTCAAACCCAGAGCTATTGGACATGCTCCACTTAAAAAATCCCAATCCCTCCGAGCTACACTCTCTAGGGACCTAAACTTTGTCACCACAATAAACAGAACATGCCAGAGGGATAGATTCCTGTCCCAGAGACTTCCCATACTCTGTAATAAACTACCTATCTATATCAAACAAAGTTCCTCATTAGCAGTCTTCAAGAAAAATCTTGATGATTGGATGGGAAATAGGAAATTCACCCCGGGGGTCACTTATGTGGCTCTGCTCGACAGTGGCACAGGAAAATAATTTTCTTGGGTGGCAAAAGCCAGGGTACCTTTTTGGTTGGGCTTGTATAGGCCCCAGGGCCGATAGCCTAGTACCTACCTATGAACCTATGAACCTATATGTCCTGTACTTTCACATGCAGTGTCTATGGATTGTGTTAGGTGTGCAGCTGCTGACCGCAATGCATACACACTGTGTGGGCATATGTATGCACACCCTTATCATGATGGTTTATTGCACCTCTTGCTGTTGTACTACAGCAGTCACTACTCCTGGAAGGGGTATACCAGCGTGGGCCATCTGCATTTGCCAGTGTATGTTCAGTCTGCTCTACACATGTCCCCCTATTCTGCATGATTGCAAGGTCTACTCATGTGCACATCCCATGGTGTTTACACACTGCCATCACTATTGCTGTGGGGGTAGGGTTACGACTGCCACAGGTCCTGAACCTGACTATGTGCAGATAGAGCCATTCCTAGCATCCTTAAGATCCCAGGTGCAGTGCACTGGTGTGTCATGCTGACACCCCCTTTCCTTCAGCCTTTATGCAGATGCATGACAAGTACCCCCTACACGTGTGTCACTTTGCAGTGTTCCATACACTGAACACCATATGTTACAGCCTAGACCCAGCTGATAATGTGGACTACTGTAATGCCTTATGCCACAGTATATCTCTGCAGCAGTTGCCATTGTCCTACAGGTATATACACTGGTGTTGCACTGTATATGGGTGTTGTTCCGAACATGTCCCTATTGTAGGCCATGTCTCCCACCATTATGTTACTCCATGTGGACACATTCCACAATGACAGGATGTTAGTTATCATGCAGGTGTCTGACATACCCTTCCAATATCCCATCATGGTCACCCCTGTGATGCAGTGCATTTCACAGCAACAATACGTGCACATGTACAGCATGCATTTAGGGTAGGTGTGTTACATGTGTGCATGGAATATACCATCACCATTACATGCCCGGTGTGTTGGCAAGCATCTACATAAATCATACTCACCAGCTACAGGCTGCTGCCTTGGTGGTATCCCGGAGGGACCTACATAAGAGGTTGAGAGATACAATGTCAGTGGCCACACCTGTGGCAGTGCTACAGGGTGGGTGCAGTATTACAATACATCAACGGTACATTTCCACAATGCTACCACATCTGGACATCTGTTTATCACTACAATACAGCAATACAATATATCTATGACATGTCAGATATGCATGATCTACCTGTACTGATGCGGATGTATATGCAACAGTGGTCTACTGAAGTGCCGTGTGTCCTTACTGCATGCTCCTCGGCCTGTGTGTGGGTCCCACTCACCTCCACAAAGGTGTCCAGCAGTTGGTGGCTGGCCAAATGGGTAGGTGCTACGAGGCTGGCCAGGAGCTCCTCCACATGTGTCGGAGGGGATGGATGGCATACCCCCCCCCCCCCCGTGGTGAGGTGATCCCCTCAGACTGCAGCAGCACGCCGACGGGCACTGAGAAGCAGGTCAGTACAATGATGCCAGACCTGCTCATAACTGCGGTTGTGCAGTCTGATATCATTGACCCTGTGGACTAGGTCATTCCACAGGGTGGTCTGCTCCTGCTGTTCATGGGCAGCCCTGCCAAACAGCACTGGATAGTGCTGGATCAGGTGTGTGATAAGCACATCATTCTCAGCTGTCGAACGGGTAGGCAAGTGTGCATGTGACATCTTGGCTGAAAGACATAAAGACGGAAACAGGTCTGAGCAACTCATACAGCAAGGTTACCATAGTTTGTAATATACATCTCTATCATCCTCCACCATATCAGCTTCAACAAACCGTACACACAACTCATTAAGTATGGCTACATCTTACCTACCAGTGGGACAGATATTGTATTGTACCACACTTTCTGCTATGTGATTGTAGTCATGTTCCCTGTGTGGATACTATCAATGCTGGCCTATTACAGACTATTCACCTGCATGCCACTGTCAGGGCCACTATGGTTCCATATATGCCTGTGGTATGGCTGCTTTGTGATTGCTGTATATCTGATATTCTGTGTTATTGGGGATATCTATGCATGCTGTTGGACATGTTCTGGGATTGTGTAGACTATTACTACCAACATATGCTCTACACAACAACATGTATATGTACTATTGGCCAGCAGAACCACCTCTCCGAACCCATCTGCCCATGTTACCTGGACACATCACATGTGTGTCCCAACCTGAGGCCTCCTCATGTACTGGTCCAGCAATACCATCAGGTGGAACCAACCCAGGGGATGTCGTCCCCCCCATGGGGGCACATACAGACATGTTCCTGTCCCCTGAGGTCAGGTCCAGGGTCTGTTCCATACCGGGCTCCACAGACACATGTGGGATGTGCTACATCACTCTGAGGCACCCAGTACACATTCACATGGCCGACATACTCCTCCTGCTCAGCCTCCAGGCCAGGCACCTTCAGGATGTGGTCTGCTGTTGTGAGTTGCAGTGGGTGGGAGGCTTGATCCCATTGTGCCCATATTGGGGCTCATGGGGTGTCCACATCACAGACCACACACACCATCCAGGGTGTTTACCCACCACATGTGTCACATACCACCCCTGCAGACTGTCCTCTATATCTACCAACCCTGACCACCTCTACAACTATACCTGCCATACTTCCCCATATTCCCATTACATACTTCATAGGCGAGGGCAATGTGGTTCCGATAAGG
>NC_056728.1:1369371541-1369396243 GCF_019279795.1 Protopterus annectens | reverse complement strand
TGTTGCAATCGAAGTGATTGTGTAACACTATCTGGCGTTCTTTGTGGTAGATGCTAATTTTGTCTTTGCTGTAAAATATGTTGGCAGCAGACACTGACCGCAGGGGTGGGTCCCTGCTGGTGAATTTGTGTCTAAGTTGTTGCTGCGTGGTTTCCTTTTGAAAGATTTTAAGGGAGCATGCTCTTTTGTAGCAGAAAAGTGGCGAAGTGTCTACTGCTGCTTGTAGCTCTGGGTTGCTGGTCAAGATGGCTCAGTTGCTTTGCATGGACTTTTTGATAGGCTCTGCGTCTATCGAAATGGGGATGGGGAACCTGAGTGGGTCGCCTTTATTGGTTTTGGGCTGGTTGCTGAAGCTGTATTTGAGGATCGGCCGGTGGCGTACATGTCTGCCTGCGGTTACTTCCCCTGCAATTTTGTCTATTAAAACTACGGGATAGTTTTTTTCTATGAGCATGTGGCAAAGTTTGTTGCTTTCTCGAGCAAATTCTTGGTCTTTGCTCACTTTGCGGCTAAAGCGAACATACTGGCCTTTAATGATGTTTGCTTTCATGAAGCTTGGGTGCTGGCTTCGTAGTACAGCAGGTTATTCCTATGCATGGGTTTCTTATAAAGGCTGGACGAGAATTTAAGTGTATTTTTGTTGAATCTTAGCTGGCCATCAAGGAAGTTGATGTTGGCTCTTGCCAGCGATTGTTAAGTCAAGGTACTGGATACTGTTTTTGACTTCTAGTAGGAAGTAGTCTAGTTGCGTGCGGGTTCCTTCCCAGAGCAGGAACATATGGTCAATACAGCGCTTGTAGAGCACTACTTTTTCTAACACTTTTAGTTTGGTAAGGGTGTCGGCCTCCCAAGCACTGAGGACTAGGTTGGCATAGGCTGGGGACATTCTGGCACCCATGGCTACGCCTTTAAGTTGTTGATGGATAGTTTTGTTAATTTTCGAGTACTGTTTTCAGCAGAGTGCAGAACATATCCGCTCTATCTGGTTGGATGCCTCTGTGTTGGGTGAGGTAGTCTCTGACCAGTTGGATCCCAGGGTGGAGAGCTACGATGTTGAGGCTGACCAGGGTTATTTGGGGGTGGTTGGTCCTCTGTTGAAAAAGGAAGATTTTGTTGAGGAATTCCCTTTAAGTAGAAATCAGCATTTTGAACTATTGGATTTTAGGTAACTCGTCCAGCCTTTATAAGAAACCACGCATAGAAATAACAGTTCAGAGATGTACTCTGTTTTAGTTCTTTTGGATGACAATGCGTCTTATAGGGGGATCCTGTGGGTTTTCATGGATTTTGGGTATCCCGAAAAGTTTGCCCACATCAGGGGAATCTACAGCCATAAATTCAAACTCTTCTTCCGTGATTTTATTGGCTCTTGCTAAAGTCTTGGTACTGAATCTATGGCGCGGAATTTATTTTGCATAGTTCCTTTTGAAACTGTGCGGTAGCTGGCGTCATTGGTCAGCACTGCTTGCATTTTTTCATTGTAAGCAGATTTGTTCATGATCACTACCCCTGCCCCTTTGTCAGCTTTGAAAATTTTGATTTAGTCTGAGCTGCGTAGTTTAAGGGCTTCTTTTTCTTCAATTTTGAGATTAAAGAATTTGGTCCTGGGTTTGTTGCTGATGATTTTCCTAATGTCTTTGCACTTTGCTACCTTGGGACAGGATGGAAGACTGCTGTATTGCAGATGGCCTGGAAATTAAAAGTCTGCACTGGCGTACGTGTTTGTCTGTGTGTATGCAAGCTTGGCTACTTTGGACCAGAGAGCCCTGGTAGGCACTGAAGCCTGGAGTGGGGTGGGAAAGTGGTCCGGAGAAGTAGCCCAATGACTCAAAAGTGGTGCGGTGTTCAGTGGGAGGCCTATTCTTGGGAATGGATCACTAGGTTACTGACCCAGAGGTCATTTTATGCTTAGCCATTTCAACCCAATGTAATACTGTAGAGGTACTAGTCAATACCAAAGATTGCATTTAATGATGACTGCCCATATGCAGGAGGTTGTAGGCACTATCCCAGGTAAGAATTTATAGGTTCATAGGTTTATACTAGGCTATCTGCCCTAAGGCATTTATAAGCCTAGCCCAAAGTTTTGTGGCTTACGCCACCCCTTATATGAAAAAATACTGTGCCCATTAGTTTGTTGTGCCTCTGTCCAGCAGTGACACAGAGATGATTCCCGGGGTAAACCTACGATCTCCCATCCACAGGTCAAGATTTCTCTTGAACAGAGCCAGCGAGGTGCTCTGCCTCACATGGACCGGGATTTTATTCCACAGCATAGGGAGTCTCCGAGTGATAAATCTATCCCTCCAGCACGTCCTATTTATATCCGTGCTAAGGTTTAAGTCGCTTGCTCTAGTGGTTTTGGTGGATTTGGATTCTTTGAGGTGGAGCATGTCCATTAATTCCGGGCTGGACATGGCCTTGTATGTCAGGCACTTGTCACCTCTGAGCAGACGGTATGCGACTGAATAGAGCTGAAGTTTCTTCAATCTGGCAGCATATGACAGATTTTGGAGTCCCTTTATCCTTTTGGTGAGGAACTTTTGGGGTCTCTCCAACTGCTGCAGATGTCGGGTGAGATACATCCCGAATGGGGCATTGTACTCTATTCATTGGTCTGATAAGTGAAGAGTACAGGGGAACAATGACCTCACTAGATCTGGATGTGAATCCCTTCATTATCAGGTGGGCAGTAGAAGGTCTAACCACTTTAGCAACGCGAGTGTCAAAAGAAAAGGCCACTCAACCTGGGTCCCCAGGTCCCCGATAACCTCTTAGTGGATTGCCACCTATATGGTAGCTTGGGGTTACCTTGTATTTCCCGAAGGGTATGAGTATACATTTTTTGGCGTTTAACTTCAGGCCATGGCTCCCATCAACTTATCCAGGTTCCTCTTTAACAATGTCATAGAGATGCTCTGTTTCACATGAATTGGTAGCCTGTTCCAAAGATGTGGCACTCGCTGGGAGATAAATAGGACATGCTGGAGGGACAGATTTAAGTCATAGGTTATATTTAAGTCCCTGGAATGGGTAACCCTAGACCCATTTGATTTACAGATATCCAGTAAGTTGTTAAGTCTTACATTACTTTAAGAATATAGACAGATAAAGTTCTCTCTCTCTTTTAGTGGCTTTTATTAACTAACAGTACACACGTGCGGGAGCCTCATGGAAAGCACCAGGGAGACTCCCAGAACAAAGGAATAAACGATCTTATATACTGGTGATATTGTTGACAGTACAAAAATATAAAACTGAACCAATTAAATCATCATAAAGGGCAATTAACCAATCAAAGGTTTACCCGTAAGCATAAGACAATTCACATCATCATATTTCCAGGCAGAAGAGAGAATCGGATACACTTCCACAAAAGGCACATTTCCTGCTTTCAGGCAGACTCTAATTTGCTCAGTATTTTTCCATTATTCACAGTTCAGAGTTCACAGTACTCAGCACATCTCAGTTTATACAAACTGTCACATACTCAATTCCCTTGAAACGCATGCTTTGGCTGTTCATATTCTACAACAGATATCCAGTAAGTTCATTAGGTTTGGGTGTTGGGTTGCTCTGTAGGCCAGGCACACGTCTCTAAGAAGTCTATATGACATGGAGTATAGTGACTGGGATTCTGTGTAAGGCAGGTGCTGGAGGCCCTTGATCTTCTTTGCTAGAAATCTCGGAGGTCTCCAGAATGAAGCATTACACTCAAATATGGGCCAGATAAGTGCATAGTATAGGGGGGTTATAACTTCTTTTTCTCTTGAGGTGATACCCTTACTAAGGGTGAGCTATGTGGAAAGCTTTCCTTATAAGAGTAGACACGTGGTGATCAAAGTTAAGGTCGCGGTCAACCAGTGATCCCAGGTCCCTTACCACTCCATGAGTACTTAGGATATTGTTGTTGATTTGATAGTGTGAAGGGACATTGTTAGTGCAGAGGGGAATGATGTCTTTTTTTGCATTCAGTCCAAGACCATAACTAATGACGCCAGTCGTTAGTGTGTGCGAGACTCTCCTGGAGTATACGGACATCATTTGGGGATTCAATGATTGCACCTAATATGCAGTCATCTGCAAACATGGTCAGCTACAACCCATTAGTTTTGACCTGAACATCTGAGAAATAGGCCCAGCATGGACTCCTGTGGCACCTTGCTTGTAACGGGTCTGCTAGTTGATGTAGAGTCACCCACTTTGGTAGTGTGTGTCTGGTTTGTCAGCCATTTGGTAACCCATCTTACAATGAAGGAGTTTATATTCAGTTGGCCAAGTTTCAATAATGCCTGAATGTGACATTGTGTCGAAAGCCTTTGCCAAGTGGAGGTATACTGTGTGCACAGATTTGCCCTCAATGGCCTTTGTCACACTTTCAAAGAAATCCACCAGATTAAACAGGCAGGATCTGCCTTTCAAGAAGCCAAATTGGGTAGGATCCAGGGTTTGGAGATCACCTAGGTTTTTATTCACAAGGTCCATAATAATGCGTTCCATGGCCTTACAGATGAGGCTGGTCAGACTTCTGGATCTGTAACTCCCCGGTGTCTTGCTAGGCCAACGTTGTGGAGGGGAATAACTGTAGCGGTTCTCCATTCTGCAGGAACAAAGCCTGTGGTTAGGCTACGACTGAAAACGGGACTTAGTGGTGATGCTAGTTCATGTTATAGCCTGTTTACAAGACACCCTGGGATGCCATCTGGTTCCATAGTGGCCATGTTCTTTGCCTTGGACAGGGCTTTGAGGATCTGCTCTTCAGATATGCAAGGTGGAGGGGGAGTTTGAGGGACGGTTTGCTGTAAGTTAGGAGGGAATAAGGGAGTGTGTGTGTGTGTGTGTGTGTGTGTGTGTGTGTGTGTGTGTGTGTGTGTGTGTGTGTGTGTGTGTGTGTGAGAGAGATAACATTTGCCACCAGTTCTGCACGTGCATGGGTCTTACCCTTTAGGTTACAAACATAGCTGTAAAAGGCCTTATGGTTATCCTTGGCAGTACTTGTTCGGTTTCTCTCAAAGGAGCTCTTGGAGGATTTGACAACTTGTTTTATTTGCCTGTTAAGGCTGAGGGTGTTTCCATTGTTGGGTCCTTCTCTGTTTTTTTGAAAAGCAAGGTTTTACATTTATTGTAGAGTCTGCTGATGCTGGAAGCCCATCATGGCAGCTTGATTTTACTTGGGGCTCTGGCTTTGATTTTATCTGGTACAGATGAGTTTATATATGCAAGTGATGCAAGTGCTCGTACAGGGCTTTAGTGTAAGCTTTGGTGTAGTTACCAATTTCAGCTTGGGGTGGAGGTTGGAAACCTATACCTTCATCTAGAAGGGTGTAGTTTGCCTTGGTGAAGGTTTTTAGTTTGATTTCAATCTTTGTGAGTTCTGGTGTCTCAGTTTGAAGGAGACTGATTTGTGGTCAGTTATAACTAAAGAGGGTCAAACAGTTGCAGCAGTGCACCTGTTTGACATGTTGGTGAGGATCTGATCTAGAATGTTTGTTCTTGTCAAACTACGGACAATTTACTCCAGGGCATTTGGATTCACAAAGTCAAGGAACTTTTTTGTGCTATAAATTTTGGGCTAGGGTAGGTTTCCCAGTTGATGGTGGGATAACTGAAATCCCCCCATAACCAGTTGTGTTTGGTATAACCAGTTGTGTTTGGTAAAATTTGGATAGTCTTCAATTTGGTTAAACAGACTTCATGGGAGTCATGACCTATGGAGGGGGGGATCTATAACTTGCTAGGACTTGAAAGGAGGTCTTACCCACTGTAACCTGGACTAACTCCATGGAGGTGTCCGGTCCAACTAGAACTGAATTTACCTCCAATATAGATTGAAACACCACCTCCTTTGGTTTTCACATGTTCATTTTGCGGTCTAAAGGCGTGGAAGGCATTGTAGCCTTGTTGGGCCGGGGTACTCTCAGAGGCCTTAAACCAGGTTTCTGTTACTGCACAGATATCTACATCTTCTAGTGATAGAAGTGCTTCCAGGGAGTGCAGTTTATGGTTTAAGCTCCTTAAGCTCCTGGCATTTAGCAGCATGACCCTTATTTTGTCTGGATTGGTTAACTTCACATTGGTAATGTTCTTTTCAAGACCTTGCCTAAAAAAGGCACTATGGGGGAGGCAAGAGCCTTTGCCAGCAGCCAGAAGCATAGGAAAGCCAGGTGCAGACAGTCTCTGGCAAAGCAGCAAGGTTTGCCGATCATGGCTTCCCAGGCAGACAGGAACTGGATCCCCTTGGAATGACACCAAAAACTAAGCCAATTATTAAAATCAATAAGTTTTTGTTTATACCGTGGCATCATTCTAGGTGAGGGCAGTATGCTGCTCAAGGCTAGGGAAATACCTGCCTGGGACACGCATTCAGAGAGCTCGACCCTGCCTCTCTTCATATAGTCCCGTGAGGTACATCTCGGATCATTCACACTAACATGAAATATGACAGCGTCATAACAGTCAGTGTTTGAGAGACCCAAGTGGATGCATGATTTGGTGAATCTGGCACCGAACAGGCAGCTGACTTTCTCCATTTCCAGCCTGGTGTGTGAGATACCAGTGTGTCTCACTAGAGTGTCCAATGACAAGAAAACTTGTTTTTTTTTGAGTTTTATGTCTTACAGGTTTGGTGGATGAGAGACTGGTTTTGCTATGTATCATGGGTGCTGTGGAGACTGTGTTAACTGCAGCAGACTTGTGTTTCGGAGTTCTCTAGTGTTTCGGTAAGGTAAGAACCTTAGCATATGTGGATTTACACGTTGATGCATACTGTGTGTACGAGTAGTGGTACTATGTGAATATGTAGTGTATGGTGTAGGCCCACTACTACGGTGACATGGTTTTATAGCCAAGCTCCACTTAGCTGTTTAAAGTATACAAAAAGGAGCACAAATATGAACCACTAATCTGCTTAGTACTGTGCTGCAACTCAAGAGACAACCTGGTAGCCATCAGATTTTTAGATTAAAATTACCTAGGGGGCAGGGGCTTGTGTGTGTGTGTGTGTGTACGTGTGTGTACACGTACGCAGGTGGATATAAACAATGTGTATATTAATTATACACACTATCTATAGTTTTCATATATATATATATATATATATATATATATATATATATATATATATATATATATATATATATACATACATACACACACACACATATATACACACACATACATACACATATATTTGACACACCCTACTGAATATGCACATTTGTACACACAAATGCAGACACAAATGTACATTTATGTTCTATGGTTGTATGATGTTTTCTGAAGTACAGAACATTATCATGCAACAGAGTAGCAAGTAGTACTTTGTAGATGCACTTCATAGAGGTATCTCTCATCACCATAAAATAGCAACACTTTCAGAAAATAGCTATTGTGGTCTCAGAATTGGGCCAGACTGGTTACTCAAGCTGTATAATTCATGTGCATGTGCATGCAGCACCAAATGCCTGCTCATTTTGCAATAACACACTGCTTCTGCAGTTACTGCTGACTCAAAACTTAAAACTCTTTCTGCAGTTATGGGCCAGATTCAGAAGTACACTACATCACCCAAGTATTACGCAACAGAAATGTTACCAAATGTTGAACGTTAAAAGTGCAATTCACAAGGAGGACTTATGAATACATAATTCGAGTTTAGTGAGGGACACGCACACACACTCATTCATCAAGCTGGTTATACTTATCTTTACACTGCAGTGACAGCAGAAAGGGTGTTCACCTCGAAGCAACAGCAAAGCGATTTCATCATGACATAAGCCGCGGTGGTGCAGCGGTAGCATTGTTGCCTCACAGCAAGAGGTTCTCCTGTTAGATTCTCAGCTGGAGCACCTTCTGTGTGGAGTCTGCATGTCCTCCCCACGGTTGAGTGGCTTTTGAAAGACATGCATAGAATGGGCGTGCCTTCGTTGAAGGTTGGGCGTCGAGCTGGCACCTCTGCACCCGTAAAAAATCTATTGCTAATAATTAGCGGACCGGAGTTCTGCTGTGGCGACCCCTAACTGGGAAAAGCCGAAAGAAGATGATTAGATAAATGTAAATATGTATTTGGTAACACCCTGAGTAGCTACAAAACAGCATCACAAGGAGCCCATAATATACAAATAAACTGCATTACTGCTCAAGTTTCTACCTATTTAAGCATCATTGGATAAAGTTACAGATTTCTATATCTGCACCCAGTGACAGTACCATAATACAGAGTGCCAATAACTCAGTTTTTTTAAAAAAATTTATCACACCTCCTCTGCCAAAACAAGTTTAGGGTAATTATACAATGGCAGCCAGTTAATATTTGGGAACATAACTTGACTACATAACACAACGTATGTGCCAACTGTAAATGGAATAGTCCTCATACAAATGAAATCAGCAAACATGCTGCAATGCACATCAGTGCAACTAATGCTGCTGCCTCTTCTTCCATGCTGCTAAAATTTAGCTGCCAAAACCAAGCCACTTAGTATGGGCTGTATGGTGCCTGGGGCTGAAGCCCTAGCTACAACCACAGCTGACCTGGGTTCAGCTAACAGACTAGGTGCTGAAGGAGTTCACCAGAGCAAAAAACTTGGTTTTCATCGCCTTTCTCTGGAAGGAGTGTTGATGAAGATTGCGTGTCCAGCAGCCTGGATGGAGATTTGTCTCACTGGTAAAACCTGGAGGCCATTATAAGATGCTCAACTTTGAGAGGGATCAGGCTTGAGATGACAATCATCCCACAATGGGGCAGTGACAATTTATATTTCAAACGAGCTGAAAGGCTTCAACAGAAAGGACCCTCCAAGCAAAAAGGTCACACCAGGGCACACTATGTGACAAAGAGGTGAGAAAGAATAATGTGAATGAGCTGCAAACAGATGTCAGACTTTGAAGTCGGTTATGTCTGGGATGAAAAAACGCAAGACAAAAGACATTAAAGCAAGAGCCTTCTTGTCACACAGGATACCATACACATTTTTAATACAAAACAATTCTTGCTTTAATAAGACAGTCGATTATATCACGATACAGTAACAAAATTAAAAACAGCAACTGACTGGCTCAATTACCAGTGGTAAAACGGGATTACTAGCTTAGCAGGACAGAAAACAGACAAGCGGTTATAAATTCTTGCTTTAATAAATGCGTTGTTGATCATATGACAGACGGCGCAGTAGTGCAGCGGTAGTGTTGTCACCTCACAGCAAGAGGTTTTTCAGTTAGATTCTCGGCTGGGGTGCCTTCTGTGTGGAGCCTGCATGTCCTCCCTATGTTTGTGTGGGTTTCTTCTGGGTACTCTGGTTTCCTTCCAAAAATGTGTGTCTGGAGCACTTCTCCCTGGGCATCTGCTGAAAATTGGCTACGTTCCAAGTTGGACTTAAGTAAACAAAAGTTAAATAAATTATAGTAGAACAGAGATTACAAGATGGTCATCTATCATAACCTGCTTATTATGTTTGAGACATGAATGTTGAGAAATTCCAGCATAATTAAGGGTTATGATCAGAGACCAGATCATAATTCTATGTAGTCCTTGATAGATGACAGTCACCATCTTTAGTTCTGCTCCATGTACTATTGGTTACAGAAAAAAAGTGCTGCGTGTTTTGCTATTTTTCATATATTTAAAGTAAATATTTCTGACAAATCAATGAAGGTTGACGTCACTAAATAATGACATATTTCAGTTTCAGACTTCCTTTCTTTCAGAAAAACCCTAAAGATATTCCTGTTAGCTATCACCAGATCTACACAACATTGCTGAAAGCATTGCTCCAATCCCTTTGCAGCATACCGCCAGTCGTTTCTTCTTGCAATATCTGCACTCATGCTTATTCACTGCCACCCCCGTTTCATCAGCACTGTAATCCACTATGAGCAAGGACAATACATTGACATTTTGCAAACAAAAACAGTGTAAGTTTAAGAAAAATAAAATGTGTACTAAATCCAACACAATCAACCCATTACTCATTTTGCTAATTTAAAGATCTGATTACTTATGCTTACAATAGGCTGACATCACATCAGAAATGCAATAAACCAACAACTACACAAGTGCGCATGCTCAAAATAGAATGTGTGTGGTAGGGAAAGGAGGGGAGTCATACACATACAGCTGCGATTGTCAGCAATAAAAGTAAGCTCATTGTGAGGTGGGGGTATGTAGGAATGTGCTAAAAGTACCTGGCTGCTGCTAATGTTCTACACAACCCAGGGAATTAAACAGCATTAGAAAAGGTGCTGTCTGTACATCTTAACTCAGTCTGGAGCACAAACATTCTAAATTAGGGTGTTAACGTATAGGTAATGCCCACTAAGAAAAAGCTGCTGCTTCACAGCAGCAGATGCAGTGAAGATCTGAAAAGGAAAAAGCAACCGGCTGCCTTTTTTTTTTTCTTGCTAACAGCACTTTACTTTTTCTTTAGTTCTGTGCTCATAAAAAGCAAATAGATAAATGTCATAATGTAGAACAAATGGGCAAAATGTGAACAATAATTTCAGTACTAACAATTTCATCATGGAAGCTCATGGGAAGCTTAAACTATGCTATTCTTTAACTATAAAATGTTGTTTTGACAACTTAATATGATTTAGTTCCATTTACCATGGATATTTGTTAAACAATGCCCAACACTGAAAGTGTGACAGATGCCTTTACTGTGAAACTTTGCAGAACATGAACATTTTAAGACCCAAAATGAGAAATGTTCCTCATAATGAGGTACAGTTGAGAGGTACTGAGGATAGGGAGGGGTGAAGAAACAACAAACAGCAACATTAGTGGAATGCAACAGCCAGTCTGTCAGCAACATTCCCTTATAAAAATCTTATGCCTGACAATACTGGTTGACTTTAATCCTCATTAGTTTTCTAACAAACTAATCACTCTACAGGTACAGAGCAGCACTATGTGGCAAAATCAGGGTCAAAAACAGTCATCTGAGGTGTATTAACTCAAGATAGTAGCTGTAAATACTGGGCAACCTCTCAACTGTCCAGATTTTTGCAGAATGTCCAGAGTTTTACCCCATATTTTTGGTCCATTCCTAATAAAATCTTTGCTTTTCAGGCAAATTACTGAAAACTGAAGTCACTAAATAATGACATGTATTTGAGTTTCAGACTTTATATCCTTCAGAGGATGCATGCCAATATAATTTATTGCTAGAATAGCAGAATTTGTAAGAGTAATATTTTAAATATGTCCCTGTTTTTGGGCCTTTGTCTCCCCATTACTTTGGGCTTTGTACACAATATTTTGTCTTAAGAGGTTGAGAGGTTTGCCTGGAAGGGAGTTTTCCCCAACAACACATCCTCTTGGGCATTACAGCACTTAAAAAATAGGTGTTTGACTGGGTCTACTTCAAATGAGCGAATGCTCGTTTGAACGAAACCTATAGAACCGGGACCAAGTTAACGAAATGTTAAAATAACGAAACGTTAAAATAACAAAACTCAAACTTACCAGATGACCCTCACCTCCCAGAAACACAAAAAAAGTCAAAAACTGCTACACCACCATCCTACTACTAACTCTTCCCACAAGTCCACACTACCTTAAAGGAACACGACAAAAATGTACTACATCAATTTTGCAGGCTGCTCTGCAAATATGGTGTCCATACTTTTTTGTCATGCTTCTTTAAGTTAATGTGGACTTATGGGAAGGGTTAGTAGTAGGATGGTGGTGTAGCGATGTGATTTTTTTATTGTGTTTATTTCTGGAAGGTGAGGGTCATCTGGTAAGTTGTTTGAGTTTCGTTATTTTAACATGTAATTATTTTTGAGTTTCAGTAACTTGGTCTCTGTTATACGGGTTTCATTCAAATGAGAACGTTCATTTGAAGTAGACACATCTACCTACCTCTCAAATCTAAGTGGAAGAAATCTGGATAAAGCAAAAAACTAATGCAAGGATACAGTCCCAAAAATCTGGGACAATTTTTAAAATTCTCTTATAAACTTTCTACAGTAACAGGTTTTGTGTTACACATTTTCTGAAGGATATGAAGTCTAAAAATTCAAATATGTGGCTCTGTTTAATAACTTTGATACTCAATGATTTGCCAGAAAAACAAATTTTATTAACAGGCCAAAAATATGAGGTGAAAATCTGGACAGTTGAGAGGTATTCTTCTAGGTGAGCAGAATCCCCCCCCCCCCCCCCCAGCACTGAGCCTCACATCCCTGGATGGGGCACTGAGCCTCACAACATCCCTGGGTGGGTGTTCTTTCCCCAATAACACATATCCTGTCAGGTATTATTGTGTTTTAAGTAAGATAAGCAAAGAAAAGTGCAGTGTTTTCAATAGTGTGCTAGTAGAATATAAACAAGTTTGCAGCATTTTTGTTTTTGTTCTTGATCTCACTGCAGTGACACCATTCTTATCTGCTCTGGGCCACATACCTAGGATTATAGCAATCACTTAAGAGAAGGCTTCATAAGCCTATGATACTATGCTATCCCTATTGTGTAAGGTGAAATCAATACTGAAAGCTCTACTGCCAATCATTAGTGGACCGGAGTTCCGCTGTGGCGACCCCTAACCGGGAAAAGCCAAAAGACAACAACAACTTTTGTTTTAAAGTAAAAGCAGACTGGCCTGAAGATCGGTTCAATAGTATGCAGAGGGAATTGGTGGCTCAGGCCACAGAGCTTCAAAAGCATAGATTCAACCTTTCCCAGCACACCACATAACAGTGAGAATGGAGTGCATGGTCAAGGCCAGAAAGAGTCACTGTAATAATCTAAGAGCCACTGCTTACTAGAAGATGTGTAGGACCAGAATCTGGTGAAGTTTTCTATGGTTAACTGCTACTCTGGTGGTGAGCACAGACCAGAGGATCTCTTCAAGGGGTAAAACAACCATCTACACAGGCATTTTTATCCTCCACCTGTTGACTACGACAGAGAGGCAATGCTCAGGATTGCTCAACACTCAGCATTCTTCTGGATTACACCGATGCCTTGTTTATATCAAGTATAAAGGGGTGGGGGCTTTGTGGAAGCAGTGACATTTATCCCTCCACAGCTGCAAGATGAGATTGCCCAAAGTTACACACATAGGAATCTACATGTACAGAAGTCTATCAGCTCCAGATCTGATCACCCCTACTAAACCACAAAATAAAAAAAAAAAAAAAAAAAAAAAAAAAAAAACACAATTAGAGGGACACACCCCCTCCCCCCATTCCAACTGGCCACTCTGCCATTCCTGTCTCCAAAAGATTTAGTCTGCCATTCCTGTCTCCAAAAGATTTAGTCTGCTGCAAATTTCAGAAGAGGATGCTTACACCATGTGTTAGGGACTCTCTCTTTAGCACACCAGGACCCCCCACCCCCCTTCAAGAGGTGGAAGGGTCTGAGCATTCAGCACAGCATACTGATTCTGTATGAATAATTGCTGGGATCACAAAAGTATTGGAAACTTCAGCATTGTTACGCATTTCCTTATCCTAGCAACTGCACATGAAAATGAAAACTCATGGCAGCTCTCATTTCTTCATTCTCTCTTTTTTTCTTTGCTATGGTAAGAAAATAACGAAGTGGAGAATCCAAGGCAGCATCTGAGCTTTTTTTTTATATAGCCAATGAATAACTGGTCATGTTTCACTACATGTAGTACAAGGAGGAGCATCAGGTGAACACTGAAAAATGCAAGTCAAATGACACAGATGCATGGGATGGGCTGTTAGACACTCACCCGATGCATTTATAGGCAAAATGTTATTTACCTGCGAGGCCAAGCTGTGCATGGCTCTGTAATGACAAGGGGCAGATTTACACCTGAAACTTTTGCGATCACATATTGTTTTATATATTATAGTTCTTGATCATTGAGGCATTTTCTAGACTGGTATCACTGTTTAGACTAAGTGTGTTAGAGGCCAGATCGCCATTCTGCCAGGACTAGCCGTGTATTCTACCAGTGTAGGTAAAGCCTTTTATTTGGGATAATTATTACTACATGGTTTGAATCCAAGCATTTCCTCACAGGAAGCAACCAAAGCTTGCATAATTAATGTGGTTACAGCCCGATTAATACAGCAGCTTTCCACATTAGGTCACTGCCCCTTGACCACAGAACTGCCTCCTCCAGTCTCAGCTGTAAATGATATTTTGTGGAGCTTGCCATCTGACGATTCACACAAGCTCAGATTTCTGCAATAGTAGAAATTAAGGGACTGCTGAGGGAAGGCTAATTTACTCCGTCAGCAGGTGGTTGCTCGAGATCTCTCAGATTATATGTGGCTACGTAAATGGCTGCAGTGTTAGCTACTCACTGTTTATTACTGGTCTGGCTAGCCACATTTATTAAGCAGGACACAGTGTACAAATTAATTTACCTTTTGCCTAAATATTGTATATCTCATGAGATCTGGTGCTGCACCATCACAGGTCACCTTAATAACCTGCAACATAACAGGTCAATGACCATCTCCAAATGGAACCTGGTGTTGGACAGATCTAAAGGCATTGAGACAAGATGATTTTCTTACCAGAGACAGAATTAACATCCAAATTCAATTATTTTTTACTTAACTATTGGAAAGGTTGGCGAGTTTGTAACTGCATTTCTGTTAAAAGAAAAATGACAAAAACTACCTGACAAACTATTCTGTACACAGCTAGAATACCACTTAAATCAAATTCATAATTAACATACTACTGAAAATACTGTGTAGTCAGAAGTTACTTAGTAAAACTGACATTTGCACTAGACTATTCTGCAAATTGAAAGTGTTCAACTAACTCTTCCCAGTACATTATATAGCTGCTTTAAAGGCTTTGTCTTTTCTATATACACAAAACGGCTCAAGGTGAACTTCTTCCTTGAAAATATCTTACTACACATTTTATCTTTACTGTAAATTCTATATATTGGAGAACGTTTAATCTACTGGTATGAAGTAAATAATTTACATCCATCTCCAAATCTTCAACATATATCAAATTACTGTGATACAAAGCACTGTTTACTACATGTCATGCAGTCTTTTCACTGTAACAATGCAATACTTAGAACCAGACTCTGAAGAATGCTTATGACACAGGGTATTATAATTGGTCTTCAATCCTAACCAACTTACTGTGTGTTCTAGACATAGATGTCAAGAAATTCTCCTCAACAGCAATGCTTGAGTGGTGACTCTTGGCATCCATTTCAAGAACAAAAAGGTCCAAGGGTTATGATTGGTAAGATCAGATTAAAACTGCAGCTCATGGAACTTTTTATGCTCCATGTATTACAGGAAAACATGGAGAAAAAATGTAGGAGCATGCAAGTGTTTTAACAGCTTTCAAAGCTGTTGAAAACTGGTAAAAACACTTCGGCTCTGTCAAACTGACAGCAAGCAGAAACAAAATATCCCTCTTCAGAACAAATCAGCTTTAAAAGTTGTTGTACACTTTGGTCTGCCACACTTATAAAATTGTCCTCTATAAATACCCAGCGTGAGATCCACTCTTGTGCCCATCTGACATTGGAATGGTGCTTATTTGGCTTGTTTTTTTCCAAGGATTTCAGGCATGTCTTTTTCCATGTTTTTGGAGTGCAAGTACACCCCTTCATACAGTAAAACTTTATCAGTGCTGTACTATCTGTGTGTATGCCAGCTGCTTGTACTACCACTAACCTCCCATTACTTCATATAACAATATATTATGCTTTTATTTTGTATAGTAAACATCTATATTTACTGTGATCACATTAAATTCTTACATATTTAATTTGTATGTTTCATTTTCTGTACAAATACCACTTTAAAATGCTAATGTCACCACTGGCAGCCTTCTTTTCAAAGTACAATACTTTTTAAAATGCCTATAATCTGCAAGTCTTGTATTACCACTGGCTGGGGTTATGGCTGAAAAGGAGCTTCTTCATATCAGCCAACATACTTTACATAAATTTGAAATAAATATCTAATACATTAATAAAAGACTGCTTTGCTACTTTGGTGCAAAAGGATAAAAGAGGAGATAAAAAAAAACACTACTAAAAAACTGCGGTAGGCAAGATTAATTTCCACATAAGTATTTTTTCACCACTCAATTCAACACTTATGAAAAACGCCAAAATATTCCACACTCTGGGATTCAGGATATATGATAAACAACCAAACAAATGAAAGAATAATAAAAAAAAAACTAGCACCATAGTTTGCATAGCCTTCAAGACTACTAGATTTAAATGAGAGAACTGCACATATTACAGAGTGGAAGAAAAAGCTCAATCAGCAAGCAAGAAATGAAAAACAAAAACATTCAATATCTTTCACAATAAGTATGAAAATTTTAATTCACTGCACATGCCTTTAAGGCACAATGTTTCTAATGTAAACATATTAGTATGTTTCAAATTTGTAACAGCAGCAAAGTTGGGTCTAAAAGTTAAAAGCAGGAAGATTTTAAAAAAAAAAAAAAAAAAAAAAAAAAAACTATTAATGAATATCTCTTATTTATTTATTTTACATTTGTTGACCGGGAAAGTCAGACAGGATACAGATCCATTTTCAGTGGATGCCTGGGGAGAAAAGCTCCAAAGCAAAAAAAAAAAAAAAAAAAAAAAATCAAACAAAAGTCCTTACATTTCAGGCAAAGATTTCAATTTAATGATTATAAATCAATACATAAACTTACAGAAAGGTTAAAAAATAAACAATTTACAAGCAAGACTTAAGTTTCTAAAACCTATAATTGTCTCATAGTTATGTAGTATTGTGCTAAATAAGGAGTTGCAGCTATCAAGAATGACATAACTGTCTTTGTGCATGGAATGGACTCCATGCTCTAAAAGTCGGATCCTGACAGTTCTAGACACCCAACTGCTCTATATAGCACTTTGAAAAGGGACCACTTACAATATAAGCACTTGGATTTATTTATTTTTACCAGTTTCCTGGGATAGACAGGCTGAGCAGCATCCATTTTCCATGGAGGTCCAAGGAAAAGCTCTATAAATACAATTATACAGCAATAAGACAATGTCCGTGTGGTATATTGAAGATTTACCCATGGCTGCTGTGGTTTAGTCACGAAAGTCAACTGTGGTTAAATCTTCACTATCCCACATCACAGAATCAGTTATTGCTATTACACAATGACATTAAGAAAAAATACTTGCTTTTGAAGATCTCTGTTTCTCCAATGCTTTATTTATTTAAAAGAAAAAAGAAACCAGGAAACTTAATGTTCGGGGGAGCCGGGACAGAGAAAATAAAAGGATAATTGGGTAGGTTTCTTTAGTGTTGCAGAACGGGTTATCTTCTTACTTTTCTCTGCACCATCTCCCTAGTTAGTTTGAGGTCTTCAGATTTGCAATTTTTTTTTTTTTAATAAAAGACAGAAAGGTAAAATTTTATGAGATATACCAGTGGAAAAAAGTCCGGTTGCCTGGACTTTTTTCCCATTGGTATATTCTCTGATTTACAATGGGCACGCTGGTTGGGCTGACCAATCAGTGTGCTCATTTTTGAATATTACTGGCAAGTTATTGTATAATAATGAATAAACATTTACATAGCAAATTAAATACAATGGTTGTACTTGCATAAAATCAGCTAATATGTCCAACAAAAATAGCAATGACCTGAAATGGATCATCACAGAAATCCTGCCTGGTAATTCCAGTATAATACTAATTGCATTTATTTATATTTCTCCTCCAAGTTTTTTAGACTACTGTAGTACGTGGAGTGTGGGGATTATGTTCTAGTATTTGTTAAAAAGAAAAATCAGTTAAGCTTCAGAGTGGCACAAGACCAGTCCTTTCCTCCTGCTTAAGTTTTAAAGGTTGGATCTCTGGCTAGGCAGTAAAATCTGCCAGTACTGACCAGTGAATGTCAGAGGCAGAAATAAAAGATTTGTGTCTGTACTGATGCATCCCTGACTTCCTAAGAAAATTGTTAGAACAGGATGGGTGTTTGAAGGATGCAAAGCCTGAAACATAACTGTATGTGTTCAATCCTCAGTAATTTGTTCAAAAACACAGACTTCATGAGGAACAGACCAAATATAGCAATGTCTTTCAGCTTCTCCAGTTAGGGGTCGCCAAAGTGGATCACTGGTCCGCAGACTGATTGGCAGTAGAGTTTACGGTGTTGAGTTGCCATCCCAGTGCCTAACCTTCACAGAAGGCACATGCACCTACCTGCATGCCTTTAAAACTGACTCAACTGAATGGAGGACATGCAGATTGCACAAAAGGCACTCCAGTCATAAATCAAACTGGAGAACCCCTTGCTGCGAGGGAACACTAACCACTGCACCAACATGGCTGATGGAACAGACTAAATATATGAGGCAAAAACTGGACATTTGAGAGGTATGACAAGGTGAGCAAATGTGAGAACTGTGTTACACTGCCTTTCTGATGGTTCTCGCTAACCGTTTTATGGCTTTGAAAGACAAAATGCTTGTATATGTAGTAGATAAAGCAGATCAAAATTATTTGTAGTACATGGAGTTTTATCGGGTCTTCAACCCTAACTGAATTATTACATATTCTCAACATGGAAGCCAAGAAATTCAAAATTCAACGTGTGAAGGACGCTCTTACAAAAAACTTACACAGTACAACAAAAACAGTAAACTGGAGACATCAATTTAGATTGGAATGCTCATTAAACAGGACAATTGAATACTGTACTATGTCACTTATCACAGCAATTACAAGAACCAAACAAAGCAATGGCACAAGAAGCTCCTTGCAAGACATCCTTGTAAGCAATATGACAAAACACTTGCTCTAAAATTTCAGTGCTACAGAACTCACTTAACCACAATCTCTTCATTTCATCTTGGTCATTCAAGACAAAGACACCACTACCTGTTTTCTTAAAAACGTGGAACATAACAAAAGCTTCAGAGGACAAAATAACAGACCCTTCTTGGAAACTTTAGAAACAAGCCTATCAGGTCACATTAATAAAATATCAAACACTGAAAAAAGAAACCAGAATTAATGTCAATTAAACTAAACTTTCATATTACAGAGCAGCTCACACTATTCATTTCAAAACTCCATATTGCTTCTTGAAAACTGTGAAACTAGCCTCACCAAATGTACTCCTGAAAAAACAGTCAGCAATATCTCCAAGTTAGAAATATTAAATAAGACTGAACAAAATATACACAATTCTCCCAGACCCAAGTACTTGTGTTTTTAAAAACACTGATGCACAATCACCACTGCAACCTTTAAGCCAATTGATCTCCTTTCCACCTTTCTAATTAAAACCTATTACAAAGAATGAAGGTAAAAACTGAGATTGTGTAAACCATTAACACATATTTAACCAATCATTTACCATTAAAATTATACCACAAAAACGCAAGCATGCCACACATCTGACCTTTACCAAAAATCCCATTATGTACCTCAGATGACTACTTCCAGCTCATTGCGAACCTTAACCCTATTGCTGCACTACTTGAAAATTTGATGATCAAAGTCGAAGACTTGTATGACATTCCTACCGACAGAAATGATTTACTACCATAGTATCACAGATGCACTTTACTCCTTGAAAAAGACCTTATTTGAGTAGGCACTATCTTTATCAACCATAAAAAGGCGGCATCAGAGACTATCAGTAATGACATTTTGCAAAACAAACAAAAAAAATGCATAATTGTGGTGGTTTTGCTTCATATATGTGTGCTTGATTGCAGATCATATAACATACTTCTGCTGTTGCAACTGCTGGGCTTGAAACCCAGAAAGCCACCCTTATTCTAGTGGTAACCTCAGGGGGTCACTGCTAGGACCCTTCCACTTCACTCGGTTGGATTTGCAAGATCTCAGCTGCCTTTTAGATGCAGATTATATTGTTACACTGGGGCAGGTAAATCTTCAGTTCAACAAGCACTCCAAAATACTCTCTCTCTTTTCAGACTGTCTGCATACAAGTAAATACTCTTAAAATTGACAGTAATGCTTTTTGGAACATCTTAAGCATTAGCTAAATCCACACCACTGCTAACTTTAAATGATCCACACTGAGTTAATCAGACTACACTAACTCAATAGAAGTAGCTAGGAGCAAATCTCAACCAAAACCAGATGTTCACACTGCATACAGAAACAATAGGTATTAAAATAAATTGAAATTTGTCTACAAAACATCACACCTATTTATTCTCAAAGGTAGAAGAGCGGCAGCTATCAATGCACTGCTGCCAAAGCTGGAATATGCAGTAACACTCATCTACTTATCATCAAATATCACTTTTGTTGCAATTAAAAAACATAAATAAAATTCTCAGGTTTACTCACTAGCCCAGTTGCAGATCACTGTATCGCACTTGAAAAGACTTTTGCATTCTAAACACCATTTAAATAGATCCATGGCAACCACCCATCTCTTAACAATAAGCTCAAAAAATTCCATATTTATTTGAAATTGCTCTGCCACTATTCTTCTCAGACCACCACTTACTATTGTTAGTGCTGAAAAAAAAAATAATTTAGAAAAAATCACCTCTGGTCTCTGAATGGACTTCCTGAATCTGTTCGGAAGTGACTGAAGATGATGGATCTTCTAAGCAGTTAGAAATAATCTTTTTGTGTCAAGTAAATGTGACTGCTTTAGTAAACCCAGCTGATTACTACAAATATGAAATATATGGCTTCCTTTTTGGATAATTATTTAGTGCTAACAACTAATTTTACATGTTGCTGCTGCATTGTTCTCATGTTCACTGCATTATTGGTATATTTTTTTTCTCATTTGCAGACTTTTTGTGATTTCTGTACATTGATCTTTTAATCGTTATATAGTATTTGAATGAGTCTTGGCAAGAGGTGGCTGAAGTGTCTTTGGATGGATGTATCATCCTGGTTAACAACTGATAAAATTCTCAGGAACACAAAAATGCTTCCTGCAAATGCTGAAATTTATCCATTTTTAACAATGAACTTTCCTATTGGTTATCCTCCAAACTAAAAAAAAATAAATAAATAAATCCAGTTATACAACCCCCCCTCCAAAATCAAAAAGTTTCCACAATGTACACATCAGGGAGATGTGTTTCTATAAGACAGCCACTTCTACATAAAGGCAAGCATTGCTTCAAGCAGTACATACTGCTAAAATGATCATAATTTGCTATAAAGACTTACAAATTACATATGAAAGTCCAAGCAAGATCATCACTGGAGAGTTGTGTGTGGAATTTTACTTCCTGTGTGAGACGGTCCAATACCATGGATGCACTGGACTAAAACAACCCAGTGCGCTCTTTGCCTGTCACTCACGCACTCTTTCCCTCCCTCTCTTCCATTCTTCATCAAAACTACAACCAGAGAAGCCCATTACAAGGTCAGCCAAAGAGGCAACCTATTTGCTAGGTTCTCCTGCAGGTAAAGAATATACATTTACCATGAGACTCTTCCCCAGCCTAAAACCTGCCCTCCTACAGGACTACAAGACCTGCTGGCTGAGTTGTGTGAAAAAAATAACCTGGTAAGGACATGTATGTTAAAGATTCAAGAAGGAAGTAGCTATGGTGCATAGGACTGGAAGGTCTTAACTGGATGCAATTTACCACCGTGCACAAAATGAATGGATAACATGAGGCAGTGGCAATCTGAAGCTTAAACTGCATGTTGTTCTTCTTTCGGCTTTTCCAGATTAGGGGTCATTCAGTCGAGGCCCGTTTCCTTATCACTCAGTCGAGGCCCGTTTCCTTATCACTCAGTCGAGGCCCGTTTCCTTATCACTCAGTCGAGGCCCGTTTCCTTATCACTCAGTCGAGGCCCGTTTCCTTATCACTCAGTCGAGGCCCGTTTCCTTATCACTCAGTCGAGGCCCGTTTCCTTATTTTCCTCTCTATACTATCTTGCTGCAAGTTTAATCCTAAGAAGCACAGCTCCTATTTGCCCTTCAGTTTCCTTCTGCATACCTCTTCCCACTCCTTCACTTTTCTTTCCCATTCTTCTTTAACCCCTTTATTTTCCTGTGGCATATGCATTTATGCAGTGGCAGTTGGTGATTTCAAAGCATGGGTGGAGGGACTGCAGGAAGCAAGTGAATGGGAGGGATTTTATTAAGACATGTCAATGACCATTACCTGTGATGCAACAACAGATGAGGTCAGTCACTTTCATCCAGAGACTGCAGCTGTACCCACTCACCATAGCCATTTTGTGGCCTATACGCACCAAGACATCTGACTGCAATCAATAAGGCCAACCTAATGTAAAATGGAGCCTGGACAAAGGACTCCATGGGTTCCCCCATTATACATTGGTCTTCCCTGCACCTCCCAAGTGTCCTCCTTAGTCCACCCGCCCTGTCCCAATACCACTCAGATTGATAGACTTTCTTTTAGTTTTTTTTTTCCACATTTATTCCTTTTGAGCTTTTATCTCCATCCTTTTAACACATCCTAAAAGACCATGACTCCACTGAAATAAGTGCAGAGAAAGTAACTGAATTAAGCTAGAGGCCCAAGGGCTACTACCCCACAGAAGGCTTAAGATTCATCTCAGAAGATCTAGAACTTAGCATTGTTTTATAACCTTTTCATCCAGTGATGGCTTGAACAAAATCATCTGTATGGAAAGACATTTGGTCCTATTTTTTAAAGAAAAATATTTCTAAAGCTTACTACCCCACAGAAGGCTTAAGATTCATCTCAGAAGATCTAGAACTTAGCATTGTTTTATAACCTTTTCATCCAGTGATGGCTTGAACAAAATCATCTGTATGGAAAGACATTTGGTCCTATTTTTTAAAGAAAAATATTTCTAAAGCTTGGTGTTCAAAGTCAATAACATAGTAGTTCCTAATAAACTGAGGTGACAAATGCTATCCTACATCCTATCTGGGAATAGGACCCGCTTCTCTACCCCTTCAAATATGACAGATACCTTCTGTACACCCCTCTGGTGTTGGACTGGAATGAAAGTAAAAATCACAAATAGCCACAGGTATATATTACATACCCAAGGAAACCAGAGCACATGGGTAAAACCCACAAAGAGACAAGGGGTACATGCAGACTCCACAAAGAAGGAATCAAAGCCAACACCTCAAATACAGAGCTAAATGATTAGAGTCGCAATTCTTCTTGGTGCAACACAGTGCCAATATCAGCTGCTATGACACACACCCTACCCACCAACAAAGACACATTTACTGACTATGTACAACTTGGAGATCAGGCTTCAGTAAATTGACTGTGTACACACACTGTAATTAAACCAAACAAATAAGCAGAAATTTCTCTCAATGACTTACACACACACACACACACACACACACACACACACACGTGACCATTAATTATAACCATTTGTGTGACTGATTACACACCTCAAATGTTTAATTGCGATCAAACATGTGTCTTCTCAGCACACTGCTGTCAGAATATAGTGTACAACCCCCCCCCCAACTTCTTAACTCCAGAATCAAGGAGAAAGTTAGACATAATGTAGGCCAAAGGATCAAATTCAGGGCCAGATAGAATGTTGCTAGAAGAGGCATGCTTTTTCTGAAAGCTAATGACAGGCACATTTCAGACTTAATATTTACTGAATACAATCCTCAACATTTTACCAGAAAAATGTAAAAGTTATGACGAACAGACCAAAATGAGGCAAAAATCAGAGGCATTCTGCAAAAGCAGAGACAGTTGAGAGCATCTACACTGGCCCAACCACATGTCTATATTATATACCAATACAAACCAATTACAGCTACGCATATGAATGTGCCTGTTCTCCACAGAAAGTGAAGTCATGTAAGCAAACTTACAATAACAGTAGGATGTTCCAAAAGATCACTGTTGCAGTAGCCTAAGCTATATGGCCTTAATCCACTGCTACAGACCAGTTTTTCCAAAGCTAAACAGTACCCTCGTTGCACACTGGCAGAATTTAAGAGGTCCGTGTAAAAGACAGCAAGAGAACAAAAAGCACACATGCTTTCTTCCCTCACCAAAATACCAAGAGGAGAAACTATATACACACACAAGATATATACATATACACCCTGTCAACACAACAAACAGCAAAAAGAGGAATGGGAGAAAAAAGTATTGTTACAGCATCAATGACTGGATTATAACAACATCTACTGTTGAGGAGAGTTTACTTACAAAACTGTTCGATGTTCAGCACTGCATCACTGTTACAGTAGCCCAAGCCATTTGGGTAGATTGCTATAAGCACAACAATAAGTAACAGAGGAGGAAGAATCCAGGAGCTCCCTGAAGAATGACCCTAGCAAAGTCTCTTTTAGACCTGGGAAGGAAATCCAGTTTACTGTGCCTTATAAAGGTATGTAGAGAGTTGCGCCTCTAGAATACTTTGACTCCAACCCATTCATGAAAGCAATTAAGAAGCCAAATCCAGTGTGGAATGGGTTCTAAACCTGTCAGGAAAGTGGCTTATTATGATGAAAATTCCAGGAAATAGCATGAGACAATCTACAAGTAATCTGCTACGCAAATAGCTGGTCAGCTTTCCTGAAGAAATGAGTTTTGCTTAGAATAATACCAGAGCTGCTGCCTGTGGACATCAAGAGTATCAAGAATTTCTCACTTGTTTTATGACCAGGAAAATAATAATAAACCAGCACAAGTTAAACTCTGAGGCTTTGTTAGACAAAAAAAAAAAAAAGATGTTTTAGTTCTCAAAGAAACACCCCTGCTCTCATGGGAGGTAGGGTAGACCCACCATAAGAGCTTAAAGC